>NC_034412.1:90663384-90823995 GCF_002078875.1 Numida meleagris
GGAGGGGGAGGGGCGGCTGGGGGTGCTGCCCGCGGTCCCGGCGCGGCGCGGCCGTTCTCCCCTTGGTGAGGGGCCGCCATGTTGCGCCCTGAGCTGAGGGACGGCGGGGCTCTGAGGAACCGTGTCTGTGCTGGCAGCCCGCAGCCGCCCCCGCGCTGGTCCCAGGGGAGGAAGCGCGGCGCGGACGGGAAGCGGAGGAAGCAGAACGACGGCGGCGAGGAGGAGGTGTTCGGAGAGATCGAGCGCGGGCCCTCGGAAAGCAGGGCCGACAGGTGAGAGTTGTGGGAGGGGGTTGGCGGGAAGGACCCGCGACCGTGGAGTCCTGAGCGCCTCCGGGCTGAGGCACCAGTGCAATAAGGGAACCGGGGTCGTGCAGGCTGGTGAAGAAGAGGCTCAGGGAGAACGTTATTGCCCTCTGCAGCTCCCTGAAAGGAGGCTGGGGCGAGGCGCGGCTCGGCCTCTGCTCCCGGGTAACGGCGATGGGATGAGAGGGAACGGCCTCGAGTTGTGCCAGGGGAGGTTCAGGTTGGATATTAGGGAACATTTGTTCTGAGGAAGAGTGGTGATGCGTTGGAACAGGCTGCCCAGGGAGGCGGTGGAGTCTCTGTTCCTGGAAGCGTTCAAGATGTGGCACTGAGGAACGTGGTCAGTGGGGCGGCTGAACTAGATGATCTTACACATCTTTTCCAGATCACTCCTGTTGCTCAGAAAGCATCGTGGTTTTCTTCCATGGGAGAGCAGTAAGCAAACGCGGCCTGCTTTTTTAGTTAGGAAACAGTTTAAGGATTAGAAAACAATTTAAGTCGAACAGATATTTGTAAATTAACTTGCACTATTTGATACAGATTTTGTTGGTGGTTTTGTTTTTTTTTTTCTGGTTTGGTAACTGGGGTACGCCTAAATTTAACAAAATCATCAAAATAGTGGAAGTTCATTTCTGAGCAGGGAGGAGCTGGGAGCTGGGTTTAGTGCACATGGGTCTAATTGCATGACTTCAAGGGAGTTCTCTGCGCAGAGCCTTGGTAACTTTACAGAACTTTTCCAGGTCTAATGAAAAAATCTTTGGTCTGTAGGGCACAGCTTTGAGTTTGTACTTTAGGATGATCACCCAACAGGACAGAAACTGCTCTGGAAAACGTGGTTAACGATCTGAATGTAGGCAGCAGTTGATGACTGGGGAGGGCTATGAGCTTATTCCCCTGCAGCAGTTTTGAATCTTCTCATGACGTTAACAGGCTTCAATGAAGTTGTTACATACTGTTTGCACATCTCAGTTTACCAGCTAAAAATTAAGTGACTTTTTCAGATTAGGTGAGCGATTTCATTATGTGTTCTAATTTTTTTTTTTTCTTATGAGTCTAAACAGGAAATAATATTGGTTAACTCCTTTAGTAGAGAGAAATTGTGTGAGTAAATGAGTCAAGGTGGTATTTCCCACGCCATTCTCTGAAGGAAACCAACAGAGTTCTTGAAGCGTAGGCTAGGTTACCTGCTACAGTGATATGTTTCTACAGATATCTGCAACAACTTTTACTAAAAAAAAAATTAAAAAAAAAAAAAAAGACAACTTCAAAGTGGAATCATCAATTGCTTAGTTTTATAGCGCTGAAGTTTTAATAGAATCATACAAGATCTTCACAACCATTGTGAGTACTATATGAGAAAACATCAAACTGCTATCAAGATGCAAACGGGGGAGATGGTAGGGAAGGGGTAAAATACAATAGAAGAACTTTTTTTTTTTTCCTTTCAGTTTTACAACACCAGAAGGCCCTGGGCCCCTTTCCCGGTGTTTAGACTGGGCAGCTGCAGTGGAAGAAGATGAAATGAGAACCAGCGTTAACAAAGAAATTGCAAGGTACCCATGGGTGTTTAAGATGAAGAGGGGAAAGGAGGGGAAGTGGCAGTTTTCTTGTAGAATCTGTATCGACTTGTATTTTTAAGTTTGCTGTTGTACAATCAGACCAACCTTAGCCTTGTATGTTGCTAAATCTCTCCCTTCTGGAAGAAGTGTCTCCACATTCCTTTCAATGTCCTTCTTGTTGTTTACTGTTTTTGAATATGGTTACTATAAAAAGATCTTTAGACAGAAGACTTAGGAAGAGAAAGTCCTTGGATGTGTTGTTTTCTTTAGTTTTTAGGGAAAAACTGAAGCATCTCCTTCATAGCGGAAAGTATTTACAGTGTATAGGTGGATTTTTTCAAGGCTACTGCCTAACTTGAGAGGTAAAACTAACTGAGCTGTGACAGTGCAGCCATGTGTTTTCTCTTTGTGTATATTCTTAATATGGACTTGAACTCTTGCAGATACAGAAGAAAACTCCTGGTAAATGAGTTTTCAAGAGAAAGGAGGTCCTCTTCGGGAAGGTAGGTTTCTAGCTGAGCTGAAGAAAATCCTCACAGTAGATTTGACTTTTCAAATGCAGCGTTGCGTTTGAAAACCCTCAAGTTGAAGTAGTACATCTTAGGTCTCCCCTAACATTTTAATTCATTCGCATCCCAAGCATCCATTTGAAAAATGCTTCACATCTTTCATTTGAATCTTCTACACGTGAGTTTTTTTTTTGAGTATCACTTGTTTTCTAGGGCTCCCAAATTTATGACGTTCTGTTCTTACAGTTCTGATTCAAAGGAGTCCACTGTAACAGTAGAACTTGAGACGGATGAGGTGGTTTTGATGAGAAGACAAAAACAGATAAACTACGGAAAGAACACAATTGCATATGACAGATACATTAAAGAAGTTCCTAGGTAAGGTGCTTGAGTTTCTGGAAAACGAAATGTTTCAAATGTAGGTAGGTCACAACTTGTTCTTCCTAAGCATATGAACATACTAAATTTGGTACACGAAGCACGTTGAAATAAAAGGTATTTACAAATTAACTTCTTTTTAAAATCACAGAAGTGAAACAAGCTATCTAAAGGGTCTTGGATTTTTTATTTATTTTACAACTACTCTGTACATGAGCAATTCCTCTTCAAACTTCCTCATGCTGCAGAAATGAAAGTGTAAGCTCTTTCGGTTGTGCTTGCCAGCTAGAAGAAATGAAACTGCTTTTTTCTGCAGTCAGTTTTCTCATCGGTAAAGTAAAAGGCAAAAAGGACCGTGGTTGTTCTTAAGTTTGGAATATGTGCAGAAACTGCATGATTAAGTTTTCAGATCTAAGATTGTCTTTTTTTCCCCACTTGACCCAAAGACAGGAAAAACTAAAGTGATGGGATGTAGATGCCAGCCTTTCAGCTGAGTGCTGGAATTGTGCAGTAGTCTTTTTTTATGAAATAGATTTCCTGGGTTGAAAGGTTGTAATGAGCCTGTCTAGCAGGCAGCCTGTCTTAACTTTTTCAGCTGTATGATACGTCTTTGTGAAAAGCATTAATAATGTTTTTTCATGTCTAATATCTGAATAGATGCCATCGTATACCAGGAGTTCATCCCAGAACTCCAAATAAATTTAAGAAGTATAGCCGTAGGTCATGGGACCAACAAATAAAGCTATGGAAAGTTGCATTGCATTCCTGGGATCCACCTACTGAAGAAGGAGGCGATCTGCAAGAAATGTAAGTATGAAATATTCTAGATAAATATGTATATATTTTTTTTTTAAGTTAAAAAAAAATAAAATAGCATAGCCACTTATGAAAATATTCAGTCATCACTGACTTGTTTCATTAGTTATTTGTTCACTGTTAGTGCTCTTGAGAGCTACTCAGTGCCTTCTCAGTCAGAACATGTGATAGCTTTCAGGGCCTACTTGGTGGGAATGGACTTATTGTCTTTGCAAGGGCATGGAGCCCTTGCTTTGGTAATGTATTTCCACTGGGTGAAATCAGAGTCAATACCACACTGCTCTATAAAGGGAAAAATCACACCAGTAAGGCAGCCTGGTTTTTGCAGAGCAGCCTAGATTAATTATTCTGTGCTAGAAGCAGTGCTGGAGAGTTCTGACTGACTGGCAGGTCTCATGAATGTTGAGCTCAGACCAACACAGGGTGCAAGAACCAGCCTTACAACCTTCTCATTTGCTAGTTCAAGAACAGTGGTATATATTCTTGTTTCTTGAGTAAAGAAATACTTGTAAAATCATCTCTAGGTACTATTAAAGTGTTACTACAGGCATTCACGATTGAAGCTGCTGTGATGTTTTGCTCTAGGAGGTATAGAGTAATGCAAGTAATAGTTATTTTTCTCTACAGAAAACAAACAGATCAGGAAATACCAAAAATAAAACTCTGGGGCAGTAGAATGAAGGGACACAAATGTCACTAATTCCTCAGGAAGAAGTTTTGTGGTGAGAGACTCAGTCACCAGATTCGGTTTGGAGCAGCGCAATCTAAAAGCAAGGGCTCGTGTTAGCCTTCTTTTACTTGTATTCGACGCAAAGGGAGTCAGTTGGTATTTCATTCTGAAGCCTGCTGTACGTGTCGGTGTTGAAATGCTAGTGTGTCTTCACATGCTGGGGACTAGTTCTGTGTATAGCATATAGGCTGTATGTAGGCTGTTAAATCCTATTTGGAAAACAAATCAATGGAGACCTTGTCCAAGGGAAGAAATAACTTCTGAAAAGAGCAAGGAATTCTGTATTGAGGCATTGCTTGAGTGTCAGTTGTCTTTAATCATTCAATCTCAAGGCTTTTATTTATCCTTTGGCCGTTTTGGCTGTATAAGTTAACCTGCAATTCTGTTTTGTCTCAGCAGTTTGTCACTGCTGTCCCTGTAACTTCTGTAGGTCTCTTTGCTCTTGTGATGACGTCACATTCACAAGAGCACTCTAAGAAGGCTCCTGCAGGAAAATACAATTTGTTCTAAGGTGTATGCTTTTTAATTGTTTCGCAGTAGTCCTGTTGACCTCGGTGAGATGGAGACAGAATCCGTAGGAAGCAATTCTACAGAATCTCAAGCGAGCTGTCAAGATAATTATGTAAGAATCCTCTCATCTGCATGAATATTTGTTAATAATCTGTCCAATCCTTAGAATTATAATCTGGATAGCCTGAACACGTGGGAGATTCCACGGTCTGCTCAGTGTAGGGACTGAGCAATTTTAAAATCCAGCTTCTTTCCTAGCTGTAACCACTGTCTGTCTGTAGTCTGAGTCTGGAGTGTTAGAACTTAAATGACGGAGACGTTTTCTTCAGCAGGCTAAGGAACATTAGATATCTGTCAAAAGCATGTCACCTGTGAATTACGATGTAGAGACTGCAGTAACTGACATTAACAAGGGATGTAATTGCTATGGTCTTCTTGGCACTAGTGGGCTTTTTGAAGGCTTTTTTTTTTTTATACCCAGAAAGCACGTAGCACAGCTGAGCAGATGCCTTTTCTAAAGATTCACTAATCTTTTTTCTGACTGTTTTCTTAATGTTTCTCTCACAATGAATATAAATCTGTATAATGTCTCAGTGTGTGCGTACACTGATCCTTAAATCTACATGCTAGTATTCGTGGAAAGTGCTTGAATGAGCAGAAGCCTTCGTTTAAATCTTGTCAGTCTTGACACTAGCCTTAGGTTTTTGTATGGCCTTTGAAAAAGTGTTTGTAAGCCTGTTATAGAGTGGCCTAAATGAACTGCAGAAGTTAGGTGAATTGTTGCATCAGTAACCCTGTACTTAACTGCTGTTTTTTAACTGACTTTGTATTCCAGGATACCTGTTCTGGCACTCCCACCAAAGTTAGACACATTGACTATCAAGCAGAAGGTGAATTTGACTTGGAAGCATGTTTGAGCGAGCCACTGAAAGATTTCAATACTGTGAGTTAAATAGTCTTGTGCAAGTTGTTTTAGAGGAAGTTTGTTCTAAATTTGAGAGGTTAGACTGATTCATAAATATTGGGTGTTTTCTACCTGTCAATAGTAAGAAATCTTAAGCAAAGTTAAAAACAAAGTTCTTGGAGCTGTGGTTGTTCTACCTATTGTCTGGACAAAACTTACGTTGAATTTTAACAGTGTGACTTCTTTTTAATTTTTAATTTATGTATATCAGATTTTTTTATGTACATATTTTTTTTTTTTACAAAACTTTAACAGCTGAAGGCAGTGCTATCCTCAAGTAATTCTAAACAGCTGGGCAAGATCTTGCCATTTTATTTTCCCCCCCGTTGTCCTTAATTCCAGTGTTTCACCTGCAGATCAAGAGCAGAGAAATATTTTTCATCGTATGAATGTCATTTTGCTTTTCCATCTGCCTGGAAGTAATGCAGGTGTTAGGTGAAGCATACTGCTGGTTAGCAGGACTATACTTGTCTGGTGCAGTTACTTCAGTTTTAGCTGCCTTAGCTTTTGAAAACAAAGAAAAAAGCCAACAAACCACAGGTTCTTTTTATTTACAAAAATGTTTTTGAAACGATGGGAAAGAAAGTGCTTAATATGGGATGTCAATATGGAAAGAGCCAGGCAGCAGTAATATTACTTTAAAAAACTGTAACCCGAATTTGCAATTTGTAAATAGTAATGAGTTACTTGTTAATACGGACAAGGGAATAAAATGTCTAGGGAAAATACTTGATTCTTTTTAATTTGCTGTTTTTAAATGTAAAACTTGTAAATGATGACACTGTACAGACTTTCTGCTGAATGCAGTTAATGTTTCTACTGCTTTTGTATGGGATGTTGCTGGAAAATAAATTGATATGCATTTATATGTGGCTCCTGAGCATCTTTTCCCGCTGCTGGTGTTCTGTGGATAACGCAAAGCAAATACTGAAGGTCTTATAGTGAGGCATAAGAACAAAAGGCTGGAATATGACATGGTTTATAGCACCTTCTGACTCTGAGGGAGACTTAGGAACTATCTGCGTGCAGACCGCCGTGGTTCCGTTGTAATGGGCAAGCCTTTTGCAGTCTCCTTGCAATCAGTCGGAATTAGTGGGCGTCCTTTCACTGCCTGCCACGTTCTGTTGTTTAGAACTTCTGCTGGGAAAGCCAGCTGAGCGCTTCGAGCTCCATCACACAGGACTTTGCCCAATTTGATCTCTCAACTGGAATCTCCGGTTGTTGGTGTTAGAGCACTGCCAGCCTTAATGGAGACAAACGCCTCAGCTCTCAAGCGAGTACCCTGGCTGTAAGGAGTACTACCAGCTATCTTAATTTTTCAGGCACCCTTAAAGTAATGTAGCTTTTTGCCTTGATCCGATGGGGAAACATATGAGAGGAAGCAGCGTTGTGGGGATAAGGTGGTCTAAGGTCAGGCCACTCTCTTCCATGCCTGTCTGGAATCATTCAGTGCTGTTTCTTAAAGCTTCTATGTGCTAGCTAAAAGGCCCCTAAACCTGACTTCCTGGCTAGCACAGTGACTGTTTGGTGTGTCAGATTTTTTAACGTGGAGGATAGATCTGAAAATTGCACGTGAAGCTGCATGGGAGCACAATTTCAAACCATGACTACTAACTGTTTGATATTCCATTTTCTTTAAATAGTGAATGCGTAGGATTTGCACCAGCCACTTAAATCTTCATGTAGTTCTGCCTCTGTGCCACTTGACAACTGGTGGCACTAAGCTATTTCCACAAGAATTTTTTGAGAATGTGCTACTTTTGCGTGTCTTGAAGAGTAATAATGAGTAACGTGAGGCCAGTGAGAGCACTATTCATGTCTTAAATAAGCAACCCATGGTTTACACAACTCAACATCAGTAAAGGATTAATGTTAAACAAGGTGGCCTTTTTAAGTAGTAAGGCAAGATTTCTGTAGAGAACCATATATTCCATAGCTGGAAATGAATGCTTTGTTTCCCCCTCATTCTGTATTCGTAATCTTGAAGTGCCCAGCTCTGCAAACCGTAGGGTTGTACTTGGCACTTAGATGTTGCCTCTGTAAGCAGGAGTCACTGGGTGATTGTGCTGCTGACACGCTTGCCACGCTCAGTAGTAATACCCAAACTGTCTAGCTTGGTGCTGTCTTACTGTACAGGCTATGGGTGGAATTAGGTGATCAGTGAATGGGCTTCTCTTCGTTTAACTCATAACATCGCACTGTGTCTAGACTTCCCACAGATATCATGGCAAAACTTGACGCTATACTCAGGTTGTTCAGGTTATTGTAAGTTAAATTAAGTCCAGAGATGCTAACAGATATGGTTAATGGTGCAATCTGATGTGGTTAATATGGTGCGATCTGATCTCCTGGGTAACAGGGGTCATAAAGTATTACCTTAATCCTGTAGTGATTAATTTTAAGCCTTGTGTGGAGAAGCAGGGTGAAACAGTGCTGGAGTCAAGAGAAGCAATGAGGCTTCTTAATGACTGCTCCCTCACTCCCCACAGTGGGATGGGGGAGACAATCAGAAAGGCAGAAGAGAGAAAACGTGTGGGCTGAGATCGGCTGTTTAGTAACGAACACGAAAGGTGTGTGCTGAAAGATACAGGCCGGGGGGAACGCGGACAAAGCATCAGGAAGAGCCGTGGTACCTATTCAGAGCGGGAAGTTATTAGGCAAACACCCGAGGCAACTGATCTTCTGTGATAATGAAATGTGCAACGAGTACTTGTCCTTTGGCAAACATCTCGGGACACTGAAGTATCTACAGGGGAACTTCTCAGCGCTTTGTCCTGAAGCTTGGATGGTTTATTTCTTCCGGCTTCCTTAAAAGCCAACCTTAGGTGCAGGTGTGTGCTGCTCAGCGGGCATCCTCACCCAGGCTAGGTATGTCTTGGTAAACCAGTGCAGCCTGGAGGCTTTATTTAGCAGGACTGTGTTCCGTGGCTGGTGGTGAAACAGGCTCGGATTTTAATTTTGTTCTGAAACAGCTGAGCACCCATGTTATTGTCTTTAATCCTATGGGTTATTCCGCTTTGTTTCAAGCACTTAGATGCAATCCATAAATACTGAGTTCTCTGGGGTGGTGTTTAAAGAGAGCTCCCACGTTTTCTGATTTGGGATCTTTTCTCAAAGGCGCAGATCAGGAAAACCTTTTGCAATTGAACGACGCCCTCTGGTGGTCAAACGTAGGAAATGCAATTCGCTCCGGTTAATGCCTGCTGGACTGAATGATGTTACAGAAGAATAACACCCATAGGTTTAGTTGTGCATAGTTGCATGCAACGGAGCCTGCTTCAGACGGATCTGTTTTGACTGGATAGCGGGTGAGGTGTGCTGATCAGGTGGCAAGCACAGCACGTAAGAGATAAGCTGTCCCAGCTCTTGCTTCATTTGCACGTTAACGAGGCCTGCCTTCATTATTTTGCTGTTGTCACATAAAGCTTAAAGGAAAGCTTGCATCCTTTTGTTAAATACAGATGGAAATGGAAAGCTAGTTCAAACGTGAGAAGAGCTGGGACAGATGTTCTGAAAACAACTTGACAATGCGGTGCTTTAAACCTCTTTAAGGAAGCCAAGCTAAAACCAGCTTTGTTCCATGAATCAATTTTTGAGTCAAAATACTCATCCATGCAACGTTTTGTTCATATGTGTGTTTGCTAAAGTTATTCTCAGGATTCTCTGCTTTGTTGCGTTGCGAATGCACAAAGATCCATGGCATAAAGGCAAGACTTTTGTCATTTGGTTTGAAGGTGGATCCACGTGGAAGCCTGCTGGAGGATCAAGCTATTTTTTTTTTCTTTAATCAAAACTGGGTTGGCAAAAGAGCCCTTCTGAGAGAAATCAGAACTTAGAGGAAGTTCTCATTCTTTCTTCTGGATGTTTTCTCAGTGTGAGAAGATTGGTTCATAGGCCATTTGGGAGTTCCTTTCTGAGTCCTTCCCGGCAAGTACGGATAATTTTGGCAAAGAACTGAATGAGTGGCAAAGAGATTGAAGTTTCTTTGGGAAGGGTCAAAATCCATCTTCGTTTCAAAGAACCCACTGTAATTAGGAAGTAGTGTATGTGAAAAGTCAGTTAGTTAGGAAAGAAAGTAATATTGCAGGGCAGAATGTGTTCAGTGCATTTACATTTGCAGCATCCAGGTAGTACCTAAATAGAAAAGATGCAGGGAATCAAGATCTAGCATCTGTCACTTCTGCCCTGCGCTGTATGTTTGGAATACCAATGCTGGTTTCTTCTCGCAGCTCGCCACTTATCTCCCTTGGATTGTGTTTAAATAACAGGAAAATTTCTCCAAAAAGGGCTGATTTAGACACACACTGGAAAAATAACTTTAAGTGGAATGTTAGAACTTCCTTCATGGCTTCAAGTGGTGTTCAGCTGTCCGGGCTGGGAGCTTTCTTTCTATTCAAGTTTCTATTGAGAAAGTTCCTGGGAGGTACTGAAAAGGCTCTAATTATTAGTAAAAACAACGTTCCCTTTTGTGTCCCATTAGAAAGGGGCTATTCCATTTCTTCTGAAAAATGCTTTGTTTTCAGAAATATGAGCGCAATATAGAGATGAACATTTGTGTCTGTTCTTCCAAACAGCTTTCATGTGCTGAAATCAAAGTAACTTTGCGGTACTGCAGAGGGCAGTAAAAGTGCATGTTTAATTACATGCACACAAAAGAAATCTCAGAGTTACTCTACATTTGTTGTAAATGCCAGGCATCTAATTATACTTACTGATTCTGACCTTAGGAGCAGCCCATAGTTCCAATAAAATCCCTTCAAGTCTGTCATCTTTCACTGCTCTTTCCATTTCCAGTTTCACTTGATCTTAAGCCCATTATTAGAGGGAATGGAGGATAATAGTAACTTAACAGCAGCCAGAGAAGAAGTGGACTGGGGGGGGAGCCCCCCTGACAGATAGTCCTGGCCTGCTTGTATTTAAAATCCCTGGTGCTACACAGTGGAGGTATCTGAAAATGCTTATTTAAATTGCTTTATAAAGACATGGGGTTTTTTTTCTTATACAAAGAATAAAGGAAACTTTTTTTTTTTTTTTCTTTTTCCAGAGGGTTTGAGATTTCTGAAGGAAATCTCCCTTGGGGATTTTGCCCACAGTTGATTGCTTTCAGGACCTTCCTGAGCATCGAATCCATTTGCTTCGACATATTCGTTTAGAGCACGTATGTCTCATATCAACCCAATTGCTGGCGCTCTAAAAGCATTGCCACAGGAATTAAAGATGATACGCTGTAGGAGGAGATCTGGATGTAAAATCAAAGTAAGGAATTAGCAGCAACTGAAAAGAACATGTTGGCAAGGCTGTCACATACAGCACGCAGAGGAAAGGACACTAGGAAATAGTCCAAGAGTGTCAGTCTAATCTAGAGACTGCTCCTAGCCTGAGTAGTCGAACATTGTGTGCAAGGACACGGCAAAGCTAGAATTAATAAATGTATAAGGAACAAAATGATGTTCTGGTGGCCGCCTGTCCCTTACCTGGAAAGAAAAAGGAGGAATTTAAGCTAGCCAGGCTTCTCTGGAAGCAGATTGAATCTTCAGTATGCAACCAGAGTTTCTGGAACAACACACTTGAAAGAAAAGGCTGGTAAGAAAATACACAGCACTGACTGATAAGCAATGGTCTGGGGGTGGTAAACACCTCTGACAGTTTGGTAGACTTGGTACCAATTCACTAATTACAATTTTTCTCTGAATCTGACTATAAAATTCCTTCCCTACGTTTTCTCTTTTTAGAGAGTACCATTCCAGCAAGCTAAATTAGCAGTAACAAGCTTTGTGCTAGGCCACACACAGCATGAAGTGTGAAGTGTGGTGGTAAGGCTTTACATGACTCTTAATCTATTTTTGTGACATCCTGGCCATTCTTCGGAATAAATCTGAAGAAGCTTTCTCACTTGTTCAGATTTTCACCCCAAGAATAAACATATATTTCATATATGTATATAGTTTTGGGATGAATATACATAAATAAGTATGAATACATTAAAATGTGCATATATACACAGATATGAACTGAAATGTTAACATAGTGCTTCCACTATTAGTGAATGATATTCTTCTGAATAATAATCATGTGTGGATTAAGCAAGGCCTACGGCAATTTTTATGATGGGGAACTAAAGGAGGGATGGCTGGATGGAAGGATGGAATTACAGGCTTTGCAAATCTTAGTCTGGGCTGGTACAACGGTTGTAATTCACGCAGGTGGCGAGCACTTCAGCCAGCTCTTCAGAAAGCGTGTCCAGCTGGGCAGGGACAGGCTTCTTGTGATGTGAGACGTTTCTTGATATCGAACTTCTGCTTTTAATGGGGAAAGTGAAGATGTCAGCCTGGGAAACTCGGATTCAGAGCCCTGCTTTGCCTGATGAGGAGAGGGCAGTTACAGCAAGGACTGCCACGTCCCTGCAGATCCTTAAGTACTCTTCATTTTGGGAGCAGGCCCTCCTCACGGTCAGGAAATACACCCAAAGAAACTTCCTGTGAAAAGTTTCCTGTTGGCCAAGTCCGTGTTTTTACCTCATTTAATAAATTAACTTGAGATAATGCTAAGATATTCCCCTCCAAAACCTCCCAGTCAAGTCCGAGATGGAATTTCACACCGTAGTTCTTAGAAGTGAAGTGGATTTGGGCGGTGTGGAGTGAGGTACGCTATGTCTCCTCCCAGCACCAATCTGTTTCACTAGAACCATTAGTGGAATTTGGGTCCCTCGCTGGAATGAAGCATAAAGATTTCTTTTTTTCCACAGTAGTGCAGTACTTTAGAATTGTTTATAAAAAGCTATTAAAACTCACTGTGCATTCCTAAGAGCACAGAGACCTGAAAACGTGACAACTTCCGTCAAAGAATGCAGTTCTCTTGCTTTTGTAGCCTCTCTTGGTTTGGTTTGGGTGCGTTCATAAGGAAAAACAAGTGGGTTTTGTAAAGATGCATTTTACAAAGTAAAGTGGGTACCGAAGGGGAAAAAACACATTCCTGCTGGTAGAGCATGTCTGGCTCTTAACAGCAAAACAGAGGCTCCGCTTGGCTGTTGTAAACCAACTAAGAGCGTATTAAAGCTGAGAACGGTGTTTTGCTTTCAGACTTTTTGCTGGGAGTTCTGCTTTTCAGAAGGATGAAGATGAAAAGGGGATGATCCCTTTAAGAGCCTGGTGGGGTAAGTCAGGAAATTCATATCTCGCACACCAGGCAAAAATATGCTAGCAACTGCTGGGAAAATGACAACTGCGGTGTCTGATCGCTTGTCAAATCAATGAGGCTTTTCTCTCCTTTTGGTGAGAATTTATTTGCAGGGGTTGGTGAGCTGAGAAAATAAGATTCCTGACCTAATGGTCACCCCCATTGGTATCTCATTGTGGAAAATACTCTCTGCTGCAGTCCATTCAAGTGATTGGCAATGACAGCTTGGATGGATATTGTCAGTTGACAGGGCTTTGCACTCTTTCTGTTTTAAAAATGATGCGAAAGATCCCTTCCCCAGCGTGCAGCGCCACAAGTTGAGTTTATGAATGAATGGCTGAATGCATGCTTCTCCCCTGTCATCCGCAACAAAAAAAAATATCCCAATCCCATCCCCGAAATGATATGCTAAGTAAATTCACACACATGCGTTTAACACTCGAATGGGGCCTGAAGGCAAGCTGGGCGAGTCCTTCCAAACACCACGGCTGGATTTTTTTGTAGTCATTAGGAATTTCATGGAAAATGTAAAAGTGCCCATTTGATATGGAAAATCTCCATGAAAAATGTGAAATTCCAGCATTTCCAGCGAGGTTTCGCTGACAGCTCATGCATGGAGAATAGCCTGAAAGACATGCATGCAATTAAGGGACCCATATAGCTGAGCTGGAGAGAACAACACAGGCGGTGGGGGATGTGGCCTTTGCTGGGGCCAGCTGGTGTCTGCTCCTGGACTCTCTGAGGGCACCAGACCATTGAGAGAAGTGGGACGAAAGGGGAAAAAAGAAAACACAGAAGCTTCAGAGAGAAAATGAACCAAGTCTATTGGAGAAAATCCTGAAGCTCCTAGGTAACACTTTCCGTCCCCACGCCTCCCCCTCTCTGGGTGCCATGAGATGCAGTGCAGAGTGTGACAGGAGCCGCTTGGTTTTGCAGACCTGAGGGTAATGATGCAAATATCAGGGATGCAGGATAGTGGGGAATTTAGCCAGGGAGCCGGGTGCTGGGTAGGGAAGTGAGAATGGCTTGGGAAGGAAGTGGTTTAAATTTTCCTCTGTCACCATGTCAGGCACATCACACCAGTGCACACCAGTGCCGGAGGAGATACTTCTGCTCTGTATCTGGGTTTGTTTGTGACGTTTCTGAATGGCTTTGCCCTATCAGGAAAGGCTCAATTCTTGAGTTTATTTCAAAAGAGTGACTTCTGCACATGAGCTTGAAAAACCCTCAGGTGTGTTGTTGAACATGGAGGATAAAACCAAAAAGAAGACCACAAAACTCCTCCTGCCCCGCTGCCCCCCTCCCCATTTCCATTGCAGTCAGACACTACAGCACCACCGAGTATCTGATTTCTTGTTTTGCTATGTATGGAAATGACCTCATTTACCTGAGAAAAAGCGGAGTGTTAACACCAGCCTGGCCCTGTAGCACTCCTGTATTTAACTAATGTCAGCAAGAGGGGATTGAACACCTGGGGCAAGGGGTTGCAGGTTTGCAGAAAGAGAAGGAAACACTGAAGGAAAGGGAACTGCCCTGCAGTGTGTTTGTTCTGAAAACATCCCCTGAAGTCACGTACTGCCATCGTTCCTATTTGACAGGTGAGCCTGAGGCAGGGCAGGAAGGGAGGCACTGCTCTGCACAGAGGTGGCTGTGGGATGTTGAAGCCAGCAGGGATCCGGGCACAACACTGCACACGGAATCACCTGGACCTGGAGCAGTGTGGCTGCATCATCCCACCGTGCAAGTGGGGTGCTGCTGCTCCAAGTTCTGCTGCTGCTGGATTGCCTTTATCTGGAGCAGCTCTCCTCTGGCACTCCTTGCAGCCCACAGAGACTGGGTGGTGCACCCATCATGCAAAACATAAAGGAACGCACAGGCGCACAAAGGAACTGTAAAAGGATAATGCCCTGGCCATCATTTGGGGGCTATTTTGCCATTTTCTCCCATGGCAGATTGGGCTCACGCTTACTTTTTCTTGTAGCGTTTAGAAAATACCTGTTGTATGTGAGCAGTGCTTGGGAGAGAAGTGGGATGTAGGCAAGGGCACAAGAAAGGGGGGAAATGAAGCACGAGTTGGCGTTGTGTGTGAACGTAGAACAGAGGTCCACTCTGTAGATGGGAGATGACTTCAGCAGAGCCTGGCTGTGGAAACATGGTTTCTGTGCTGCTTCTGGTGCATATTTAATAAAGGTCAGCGTAGCCATGCAGCCTCATAGCAAAACAGCCTCAGATAGTTGCCCTCTCACAGCTGCTCCATCAAAGGAATTACATTTAAATGGTTTGTTTGGTCTTTTCACCCTTCCCCCCCCTTCCCAAATCCATGAGCACTCCCACGCACATGGAATATATAAACCGTGAGGCAAGAGCATGAGGGTCCTGTCGCGTGAGCTTTGCAATTGCGAAGAAAGAAGGTAAGAAGCTTTGCTTTCGCTGTACTCCAAGTCACTCTCATTGCAACCCGAACAAAACTGTTTACTCATTGACTTAACCAACTTTTTCCAGAAAGGCTTGGGCATCCTGTGAGGCGGCGGTGCTTTGTGTGTAAGGTCTGTTTGCTTTACAAGGCTGCCTGCAGCACAGGGAAAATGGAAGCAAAGGGGACCCTTTGTAAGACCCTGTTGGCTAAGGCTGCAGTTCAGCCTTTATCCCTGTTCTACTTTTTTCAGAGTCATTTACTTCCACCCCGTCTGCGTTTTAGCTGTGTTTGTGTTCTCTTTAAAAGGGTATCTTGTGTGGCCCGAGAATGACAACCAGTGACATGAGAACGCGGAGCGGGGCAGAGGAGAGCACTTTGCAACATTAGGACAGGAATTACAGGACGTACCAGATACGACTGGCACAATACACAGCAGCGATTTAAGGAGAAGATGCTGGCTGCTGGAGAAGAGAGGTCCTTGGGGAAGAAAGCACATCCAGACTTGCAGCCCCTACTTTGGTTTCCCGATGAATGTGTTTGCCTTCTGCTGCTGCTAGTTTGCAGGGGGTGTGAGGTGGCATGCCTGCTAGGTTAGTGTATTGCCCAGCATTGTGTGGCACGCGTGCCTCTATTAACATCACACTCCTCACATTTTGGAAGGCGATCATTTTTGTGATCGCTGCGGACACGTAGGGCTGCGGTTAACTGTAGAATTGGCTCCAGCAGTAGGTATTGTCCAGGATTTGACTGTATTGACACATAAAGCCCTTTAGCGAGAGCAAGGTGGTGGTTTATATGAGTCAGCTGGGCCGTTACCAGGGTTTGGCTGTGGATTAGTGCTTTTTTATCAGCTGAGTGTTTCATAGCGATAAACAACTCGCCGCTAGTTTGTATTTTCCTCACTCTGCCTGCAGAAGGCAAGCCGGCCTCAAAGGCAAAGTTCATTATTCCTAAAGAAAACTACGGCTCTGTGGTTCTATAATATTGCTATCGCTTCAATACCTGATTTCTCTTCTTATGGAAAAGGCAGGACTTCAGCAGGCAGGGCCAAGTAATGAGAACAGACATGCCTTCCCTCATTGTTTACACATGCCTGCCTGGAAAAGCTCCACAGAGGGCTACTCTGCAGTAAAGGTTCTTTCACTCCGTAGACAAAAATAATTGTTCTCAGATAAAGTCTGTTGTATCCTGGGACAGAGCCTAGATTCTTCTGTAAAAAAGGCAGTTTTGCTGTTGCTCCAATGGCAACAGCCGCAAATAGACCCGTCCAGAACCAGTTGCACCAGCCAAGCCCTCTTGCCTTGATTAGTGGGCAGAATGTGGGTGAAACGATAAGGAGTGCATGGCAAATTGAAAATAAAAGTGATGCATTGTTCTCGGATTCAGAGACTTCACTTTCTGCTTATGTGCCCTTCGCGCTGTCGTCTTTTCAGGGCAAAAATATTCTCATTCCCTTAAAATGCTGGAGGTCACTCGACCATGGTGAATGTACTTGAATCTTAAGATTTATGATCGCAATCCTGTTATCTGCAGTGTCAGGATGATTATCCCAGCAGTCCTATGGGAACAACATAAAAATTGTTGGACAAGAAAATTATTTGTCAGGAATTACAGCAAGGAGATGATTTGTTCTGAATTTGAAACAGACATAGTTATTTGCAGCTGCTCTGGCTGTCCCCCCCTTTTCCCATGCTGTCCGAACAAGATGAGATGCAGGTTCTTGTTTCTTTGCTCAGCATTTGTGGGCTGTTTGTATTCTCACTTGTTGTCTTTATTTCACAGCTGTGAATGTGCAATAACTATGCCATATGTTAAATATGATTGAAATATATTTTATCTTCTGTGACCAGGGATTTACTTTCTTGTGTTTGGGTGGGTGTATCTAATGGAGCCAACACAAAATACCGAGAGGACTGATATAAGTGGAAATGTGAAGAAAAGTATCTCTTCACCTTCAAAATGTTACTACTGCCTGAGTTCTAATCTCTTCAGCAAAACAAAGGATGAGCCCAGTAACAACTATGCTGCCAGTTTCTGTACAATTTCTTAAAGCTCCTGTCAACTTTCTGCAACACTTTAAACTAAATAGAAACTGGCCTTCAGTGCAGCAAAGCATGATGAACTGTGAAGCTTCTCTGGCAATAGAAGGATCGTTTTTATACTTCCAGAAATAATTTCATCATTGAAAGATTTCTTCTCTAAACACCCTCTCCCCTCAGCTGTGTGTGGACATCTTGCTTAGAAAACAATTTCAGCACTTGCATAAATTTTAACCAGTAGCTAGTTCAGTGGGCTTCAGTGCCTGAAAAAAATGTATAAACACTTTAGATAACTTGTTTGATATAAGATCTGTTGCAGTAAATAGAATCCTCTGTCTGACTGTAGATGACCCAGATTGGGTGTTTGGGAAGGCCACAAGGCACAGCCTGTGATAGATAAGGAACTCCAATTCTATTACATCAGGTTTTCTGCCTCCGTCTGATTTCTCAGTTCTCATCTACAACCACGTGTTTATCATGTTGGGCTTCTGTTGTGGACTTGCTGAATATGTTTTTTGAAAACAGAGCCTTCACCAGACACCCAGCTGGGTCATCTGGGTGGCAAGATGTAAGTTGTTGCATCTACAATTGTGCTTTGATTGTCCATAGCATCTTCCATGAACAGCTAGAGGCAAGATCAGGTGCCTGTGAGGCTTCTCCCAGCAGTTATCCAAAGAATTTTAGTAGGCTCTATGACATATATGGGAACTCGTTCCTTCATCTGTTCATCTTCATCTCACAGAAATGCAGCAGAGCAGATATTGCACAACCGCTTAGGACTGTGTAATGAGTAAAGTCACAGCAACTTGAAAATTGTTAGATAAGTCACAAACCAACAATTTAAAATCTGTTAGCTGCTCATGCATTCTTACACTTCGTTGATACTTGTACTCTGTCTCAGATTTATAACCACATCTGTTTTGTGGAGTGGGAAGGAAGAAATGAGTCAAATTCAACAGCTGAAACAAGTCCTAGTTAATGTTGAGCAACAAGACAGGAAAAGACCTCAAGACAGTGCCCTTACCTCTAGTAGGATCAACTTCACCCCTCTACATTCCTGGCAGGTATTGCCAGACCTCTTCCTAATCCCAAATGAATCACTGGGTTCACTGGAGACCAGTACTGGGGCCTGTCCAGTTTAACTTCTTTATTGATGATCTGGACAAGGGGATTGAGTGCACCCTCAGTACGTTTGCGGGGAGGAAGCGTTGATCTGCCTGGGGGTAGCAAGTCCCTGCAGAGAGATCTGGACAGGCTGGATTGCTGGGCCGAGGCCAATGGGATGAGGTTCAACAGGACCAAGTGCCGAGTCCTGCACTTTGGCCCCAGGCAATGATACAAGCTTAGGGCAGTGTGGATGGAAGACCGTGTAGAAGAAATAAACCTGGGGTTGTTGGTCAGTGTTTGGCTGAACATGAGCCATCAGTGTGCCCAGGTGGCCAAGAAGGCCAATGGCTTCCTGGCTTGTATCAGAAATAGTGTTGCCAGCAGGAGCAGGGAGGTGGTCGTCCTTCTGTATTCAGCTCTGGTGAGGCCATACCTCAAGTACTGTGCCCAGTTTTGTGCCCCTCACTGCAAGAAAGATTTGGAGGCCCTGGAGTGTGTCCAGAGAAGGGCAACAAATCTGATGAGGGGTCTGGAGCATAAGCCTTATGAGAAGAGGCTAAGGGAACTGGGATTGTTCAGTCTGGAGAAGAGGAGGCTCAGGGGAGACCTTATTGCCCCCTACAACTGCCTGAAGGGAGGTTGTGGTGAGGTGGAGGTCGGCCTCTTCTCCCATCTAACTAGCGATAGGACAAGAGGGAATAGCCTAAAGTTGCACTGGGAAGGTTCAGGTTGGTTGTTAGGAGAAATTACTTCTCAGAAAGAGTGGTGAGGCATTGGAACAGGCTGCCCAGGAAGGTTGTGCAGTCACCGTTCCTGGAGGTTTTCAAGAAACATGGAGATGTGGCACTAAGGGACGTGGTTTATTGGGGAAATATTGGTGGTAGGTTGACGTTTGGACTATATGATCTTGGAGATCTTTTCCAGCCCTGGTAATTCTGTGGTTTTATGATTCTATGATTCTGTGATTCTGAAACTTCCCTAGCAAATCATTACCATGTATCCATATCTTTACTACTAAAAAACTCTTCCTAAATGTGCTTTACTTTCTTTCGGTAGTTTAAAGCACAGGTAGTTTAATTGCTTCTCATTCAGTCCACCATTGGCACAGAACACAGGTTATCCCACTGAAAAACATGGGAAACACTTAATTGTTTGGGAGTTGTATTGAGACCACCAACCCATTTACTATGCACCAAAAATGATGTTGAGCTTAGGTCTGCAACATATTTATTTACTCATTTCTAGTGCTTTCCCCCATTGTACTGAAATGTTGATAGGTTTATTTTGTAAATAAATCACGTCAAATTTAGAGCAGCAGATATAACTAATGTAGCTCATTAAAGTTTATGAAACAAGAGATTCCCTTACTGCAGTGAAGCTCATTTCGCTGACAAACCTCCTGCGCTGAGTTCCTAAGCCCAGGGCCAGGCTGATTTCTGTTGCTCTCAATGAGTAGCACCTTAGTCCTTGGTATATGGAGGTTTAATTCAGACCAAAGTCTGCCTATCTTTGGTCCTCATGCTTGTAAGCTTAGGGTAGGTCAGCTTCCCCTATCCTGGCCAAATGAGAAAGTATTAAATGGTACCCAGCCAAATTTTGCTGGAAGATTGGTGCTGCTTTAATGGCAAGTGTTCTGGGGGCTGTTTTGCTATGATCTTGACCCCTGTAAGGGAGGATGAAGTTATATACCAGGGTTTGAGCTGTTCAACTGCTGCCAAAAAGGAAGACTCTGTTTTCTCCTACTCTTTCCCCTCTCCTTTTATCTCCAGCCAGCCACATGGTCCTCCCACTTACTTTGTATTACCTCCTGTAGTTGTCAGAGCCCTTTGTAAGCCAAACCAACTGCTAGATCAGTCCACTGATTTAGCTCAGTGAAGATCACTAAGAAAGCCAAAGCCAGTGCAAGAACGTAAGGGGACCAAGAAGCTAAGAGGGATGCACCGAAGATCTTCAGATAGGTGGAGCTGTGCCTGAAGGCAGAAGCTCTTATGGCAAGAACGAATTTAACAGCTTGTCATGGGGAGGGAAAAGATTGCTTTTCTTCCTTCTGCTTCCAGCTGTGCTTTCTCTTCCTCTCCCTTTGGCCAGCTCTGGCACACTTTGAATCAACTCCTAAGCAGGCAGAAAACCACAAGAGGAACAAAAGAGAGTTTGCATCTCAAAGGGATCCATATTTGCAAGGGGTCATTGAGGGAGGGGTGCTGAGAACAGAGGAGGTAGCCTACTCAGTCACCTATAGGAGCAGGGTGTGCATTATGCCACTGCATATACAGCCTGTCCCTCTGCCCCCATTCGTTATCCTGGTATCAGATGGGACTGTGCTTGCTGTCTGTGCCCACCTCAGGAGTGAAGGGAAGCTGTGGGATGAAGGGCTGCCAAGTCTTGTTTTATGAGAGGAAGGAGTTAGGAATGACTGTGAATGTAAGGGGATGAGTGAAACCATCGGGAGATGCAACATCACATTCCTCTGACCAAAGATGTAAGGAACTAGTTAAGAACCTGAAAACAGCACGTAGCCAATAACGTCTGTTGGATGCTAGAAAAGAAGGTAAGAACAGACATACAATCTAAGGTTTCTCTGGTGCGTTCTCCCAGCTTCCAACTATCCATGGCTTAAGGGCTTCCTCAGTTAGAGATTATGCTTTTGTCTTTCATGGCAGCTGGCATACTTTCCTCTTGCAAATTTATTTAATCATGTCTTTGAATCCACGAAAACTTTGGAGTGATAATTTGAGTTCCTTGCCTGAAAAGAGTCATAGGATTACAAAAATGTCCAGCAGAAAACACCAGGATTTCTCCAGTATGATGAAAATTTCCTGCGAACAGAAGTTTCAAATCTTCTTCCCAAGTATATATAACATACATCTTGAAACATAACCAAAAGTAAGAATAGGCAACTAGTGGTAAAAACTAACCTTTTGAAAGGCAATCCCACCTTTTTTCTGCTCTTCCCCTTAAATACTGAGAGCCTTGCTATACTTACACCACCCCTACGCATGCTAATGGCTTTTGCCCACATTAACACTGATTCTGTTTCTCTTTTTGCCTTGAAGACTCACAATGATGGAAATGTAGGACTCATGACTTAGAGTCCCTGCAGCGTGGTGTAGTACTGCTCAGAACATGTCTTACTGATGTAGCTCTGAAGTGCCAGGACCAGCCAGCAGCCACCTACACTCAGACTCCCAGTACTTACCAACGCAGAGGAAAGCCAACTGATATTATCAACATCAGGAAACATTTTCACATGCTTCCCTAGCCTAGATGGGTCCCCTGGAGTAAAAACTTCTCGGTGGGGCCCGCTCAGCAGGTAGGTGGCTGCCAAAGAATATTCACGGTAGGCCTCCACTTTCCCACTTGTGTTTTCCCGGTGGAAAACCTCTGCTGTTAGTTTATGGAATTACACACCAGTGACTGGCACCACTTTGCAGACACTCGGGTCTCCCAATTTTCTACTTACCTTCTCTCTTCTGGATGACTGACCACCTGGGTAACGCCTCTCCACTCAAGCAACAGACAACCTCAACATTAGACAAGCTGCCAGAGCTCAAGAAGCATTTGGACACTGCGCTCAGACATAGGGTTTGGATTTCAGGTGGTCCTGTGTAGAGCCAGGAGCTGGTCTGGAACAGAGCCCCTTGGGTTAGGTAAGACATATGAGACCTCAACAGTGCATATCATTGCAAGAGATGTGCTTACAGCAGTCATGAATGCTGAAGGTTACCAGCCATTTTTCGTGCTTCCAGAGCTCAGCTGAATGGCAAAGCTTGAGGCCAGGATCCAGGGTTTGATAGATCAGCCCTGGAGAACCTCGCTGGTGTGGCAAAAGATGCTTCCACTCCATGCTGGCTTCCTGTAACACAGAAGGTTATTGCACATCCAGCAGCGCTGTGCTGTCTTTCCAACCCACCTCCTGCAAAACCTGAATTGTGGAATCATAGAATCATTAAGGTTGGAAAAGACCTCTAAGATCATCTAGTCCAACAATCAACCCATCACCGCTATGCCCACTAACTCATGTCCCTCAGTGCCACATCTACACAGTTCTTGAAAACCTCAAATGCCCTGAAGAATCTTCCCTGAAGTCTTAAAACATAGACAGATTTCTGCTTGTCTGCAAGAAAGGAAAGCAAAGAACTGCACCAGAGACAGCTGGCTTGGAGGGGAATGCATTCATTTCAAGTTGTAACTTGGTCCCTGCAGGCCAACGAGAAGCAGAGCTCAGCTGAGTGAGAACTCCGTGGTGTGATTTGCATTGCTCTTTTCCATACATTCAGTAAAACCAGAGCAAACCTGTCCATGGGTGCTCCTTGCTTTGGTTTATTTTCTCACCAGATTAAAGTAAACCGATAGGAGTCTGGTTTTAATACATTGCAGGAATGTCCATTCCCCTACTTTGCTCTGGGGTTTGTGTTAGTTTAATGAATTGGTTTAAATTAACATCGAGTTGAATTGGTGCAACTCTTTCATGTAGATGAGGCCTGAGGCTACCAGATAAACCAGAGATGAGGTGAGAGGATCTCTTAAGTTCTTCACAGCCCATCAGAAACCTGTAGAAATGAACTGCAATCTATTTTTGTCTTACCTATTAAAAGAAACCATAAAATGGCTGGAACAGCTCTAAGCAGGAAGATGGAGCCATGGAGCGGTGGGGAGGAATGCCAGGAGGCTGTGAGAGCAATTTCTGGAGCTCGTACCTGGGAGTGCCTCACCCTGCAGCCAGTGAGCTGCACATGTGCAGCACATGAATGGGAGAAGGGAGGAAGTACAGGGAAGGCTGCAGGGCTAAATCCCCAGCCCATTTAAAGTCAGTGGCAGAGATCCACTAAGATTGGCCCTTGGCCCTGAATTCATTTGTTCCAAGGGCTGGCTTGTGCAATTGTTAATCTGTGCTGATGAGCAATAATTGCTACAGGAAGGGAAAACTGAAGCGGAGGCAGAGGCAGCAACACAAAAGCTGTGGAATCCACCCTGACCCTGCCTGGGCTTGGCACTTCGCTTCATGGCTTCACTGGGTGCGTTGCTGGAGGGAAGCATCCTTGTGCCAATGCCACATCAAAGTGCAACTTGTGGTTCAAGATTCCAGCAGACAGCAGCAGCCAGAGTTGCCTGTAAAATGAGTAGGAATAGTGCAGCTGGACGAAGGCTCAAGGCTCACCTTCTTTTTGGAGGTGTTTGGAAAAATGCAAGACCTGATCAACCATACAGATGGGCTTAAGAAACTTTTATGATACAGAGAAAATGAATGTGAAGGCCATACGTGGGTTTTACATGTTGGTGCTTCCCAAGAAGGTGTTATCATCAGGCCCGATTACAAATGGGGAAACTGTAGCACAGAAGAGAAATGGCTTTGCCTGATGTCACATAGGAGGTCAGAGGCATAGCGGGGACTATTTCCCTTGCTTCAGTTCTGCCCTGTAACTTCTAGGACAAATCCAGCCTTCTACTTTGGGCAATAAATAAATGCTCAACTAATACAGAAGCTTTATTTAATACTGCAATATAAATCAAAAAGTATTTTTACTTGTACCACAGATATTTTTTTCCTGGCAGGTGTGAATAGCATGGCTCTGGAGTGGCTGGAGCATTGTTTTTTCTCCTCACCATTAATGCTGCAGTGAGACATTTGCAATGGTTCTTCCTAAGACATCTGTTTTCAGGAACCCAATCATCTGGGAAGCATTTCAGATAACATTTAAAGATAGCTGAAGGAACTGAAGACGAAGCATCTGTTGTCATAGTCCTGTTAAATAATATCAGGATTTAAGGGTTTTAGAATTCTTCTGAGCTCTAGCCAGCATTGCAATTGAAACTCTTAAAAAAAAATAGGAAATCAAGCAAGGCTTGTTATGTGTATTTTGGGGAGGTCAATACTGTCTCATTTTGCTGCTCTCAGTGGCCTATATCCTTAATTTAAAGGAGATAGAAATCTCACATTAGTAAATGAACCAACATCTCCTGTGGTTGAGCCATGCCGATCATCCTCGGTGCCACATGTGTTGTCCTGAAGAACGTGATGCATGCAGCTGTTAGGGAGTGATCCACAGGACAAGTTCAGTGTGGCTCTTTGGGCTGCAATTCAGCGACTGTGCCAAGGCACAGCAGTGTCTGTAGCGCTGCACTGGCTGTGGGTCCACAGACAGGAGATGCGATCTCCTTCCAACCTCTTGGGCACGCTCTGTATTCATAATTCCCATTAAATAATGCATCATTCACCATTAAGACATGGCTTCAAAGACAGGCATTTTGCTCTTCAAGGAAAATTTCCACAGATTTATTGGCAAATAATGGTTGTTTATTGCCATCAGAGTCAAAACACTCAAAACCTTCTGAAGCCTCTGTTGTTTGATATAGGCCTGTGCTTCCTTTCCTGTTACGTCTCCTGAGCTCGTTGTCAATCATCCAAGAAACTGTTGTGTCCATCGGTCTTCTGGCTGACCTATCCAATCTACACGTTTTTCCCCTTTACTCTGTGATACGAATTGAAACTGAAATAAATACAATTAAGGTATTTGAAAAAATTATGCCAAAGACCAGTGGTAGCAGAAGTGTTCTTTCCTCTATTCCATGCTGGATTAGAATATTTATTCTGATCAGAGCACAACATATATGATCATATGTTGGTCCCTATACCTGGGGCAGAATGTCTGCAGTTGCTTTTTCAAAGAGTTTTCAGAATTCAGTTTCCTCAGATTAACTACCCTTGCTCTTTCTCACTCTCATTTCAGGCATTGAGACATAACTAATATGTAACTGATAAAATAAAAAATATATAATTAAACACTAACTTCTTATTAGATATATAACCTTCTGGTTTGCTCAAAAGAGATCTGCTGACTAAAGCAAAAGTACCCTCATAGCAGGTACCACACAGACTGGCAATTAATACTGTATGACTCTATAGAAGCACACATGAGTTTTGAAATGTTATGAATTATTTTAAATCTTTAAAGTAATTCTTTTTTTTTTTTTTTATTTCTTGAGGATAACTGCCCTGTAACCCTTCAGACATCAGGCCTAGTGCTTCTTTGCTTCCAAAGTGAGGCCAAGAAGTTTCATGGGCTCTGTCTTCAGAAATAATTCTTGCCATTCCCAGCTCCATTCATTCTTTGGCATGCAGTCCGAGGGGAGGTGGAAGTCTTGACTGCCCATATTCAGCTTAGCACTGAGGCTTCTCAGCTTCTCAGTGCTGCAGATGTGCTTAGAGATGTGCTTTCCAGAAAAGCTGAATGTACCTATCTCAAAGCAGCCTCACAGTGAGGATGAGGTTGGTTTAGGATCTCTGCTGCGGGCACGATATTGAGGAGCAGGGTAGACTGGTGAGGAGTAGATAGGGTTGTGGCTTGGGTGAGTTCCCTGGACCACAGTATTACTTGTCTTCCTGCATGAATCTACAAATGTTAAGAATGAAGCCAGAGGTGTGCTTAGCTTCCATATGTTCTCCATCGTGTCATTTCCTCCTTTGTGCACCACTTTCTGACCTTAGCTAATTTATCAAATGGTCATCTGTCTCTCTTTGCAGTCACATATTTCAGTGGACAGCATTGCCTTCAGTCAAATGACAGCTCTGTAATAGCTGGAAAATGCAAAGCAAAATGTTAGAACCTATACCTCCAGTGGTGTATTGCTTTGCATTGAAGCTTGAGTGTTTATGCAGCTTCTATTCCTCTGCGTATATTATGTTTCCTTACTCGGTTACAGCTGAAGGGCAAAATCAATGCCATGTCCAAACCCAAGCAAAGGAGTAGAGAGAGATCAAGACTAAGATTCACCTTTGGATAGGTCCATCTCCAGATAGATGAATATCCTTATTCACACAGTAAGTATATGATGCATTAGGATACTAATGAATCTGTTATTTAGTAATGCAATTATACAATATTTTTCTTTACACTTCCATTCATACTATACCCTTTTCTGGCATTAGTCATTCCCTGTCACCTTCTGACCTCCCTGTTCCCACTTCCTAAATTCACAGAAGAGACCAAGTCTTCCATTATATTTTTCAGTGTTTCAGGGTTAATTAAACTCATGGAAGAATCCAAGAATTTGCACCTGGTAAGTCCTAGGAGGTGAAAATGTTTGCTTCCTTAGTGACATCTATGGTGCCAAATAAAACAGGAGCAGGTGTTGTTTTCTGAAGGTGGTACTACCTGGCTCCATGTAGACTGTATGGCACTATGGTCCTCTCCGGGAGCATCTGGTTGCCTTGTAGGCCTAAGAAATTCTACTTTGAGTTTCAAAGTATCCAAAGCAATACAACAGCTGTGCTGGTGATGCTTTAGAAATACCTGCTATCCCCCGAGTCCTGCCAGTCATCCCCTGGAAGGGTATTTCTGGGCACAGGCCACAGTTATCATAGAGTCACAGAATTATAGAATCACAGAATGGTTTGGGTTGGAAGGAACCTGAAAGCCCATGCACTCCCAATCCCCTGCCATGAGCTGGTTGCCCCCCACCAGATCAGGCTGCCCAGGGCCCCATCCAACTCGGCCTTGACAGCCTGCAGGGATGTGGTGCTCACAGCTCTCTGGACAGCCTATTCTTGAGCTCAGTGGTGTTCTCATTCAGAGGTCCGTTGCAGAGCAGCAAATCAGCATCAGAGGCCCCAGTAGTTCCCCTCTGAGGACTTGAAAGGTCCTTTCCCAAAAAGACTTCTGAATTCCCCTCTTAACTGGCATCAGAGAACACTGCATCTAGGTCCCAAATTAAACAGACTCAATATATCTTCCTTAGATGTATCTTTATAACCTTCCACATGTCGATGTGGGCTGATGCATCAGTTATTTTCTGTGTCGTGACTTTAGGTTTTGGGGTCTTTCTATTTTTTTTTTCATCACAAGTAACATTTTTGTTCATGCCACAGAATGACCCAGCACATGGAAACTGCTTGTGTCAGGTACTGTGACATGTCTGTGGTCAGGTGGTGTCGAGAGAAATGTTTGAGGGGGATATTTTCTCAGGGCTGCTCCAGAAATTGCTGGGGAATGGCAGCTCTGAGGACTGGGTCTCAAGAAATTATGGTAAAGCATTCTGCTGTGTACGGGAAGAAGAAGGGAGGGGATGGGAAAAGTGAGATAAGGTTTGTCATTTAAACCTAAACAACGAATAGCCTCACCTTATGTCTTGAAATCTGCATCAATTATAATGCCTTGTTCACTTGCAAATTTCACTTTAAGATAAAGGATCATGCCTAGTTTGTTTGC
The DNA here is from genome assembly GCF_002078875.1 of Numida meleagris. Lineage (NCBI taxonomy): Eukaryota > Metazoa > Chordata > Aves > Galliformes > Numididae > Numida > Numida meleagris. The sequence goes on from NC_034412.1 coordinate 90,691,100, forward strand.
TATTCCTACTGCCAAAGACAAGCTTCACTTACTCCCCTTTTATTCTCAATGACTAAGACTGAAAGAGCCAAATTACATTTCCTCCCCCTATGGAAACCTGGTGAACCAGTGTGAACCTGCACCTGAGAACCCCCGGGAACACTGAGGATTTGGCCACACAGATCGGACAGTTGGGTGCTTAATTGCGTTCTGGGCACAAAGCCTGCCTGAATGTGCATCTTTTATTAAATGTGTGGGAGACCAGCGCAAAAATTAGACCCCATCAAGGTGCCAGAAGGAGGAAAGTGGTGCAAAGGCTTTGCAGTGCCTGTGCTGCGCCGGGGAGTATTGAACTCCTCCTGCTCTGAACAGCATCCTCTGCATGTCAGGCTGGAGCTCCTAAGCCAGATTTGCTCTGGGTGCTGGGTATTTAATTATTGAGTACTAATTATTGGGTACTGCATGCAGATGCACTGTGGTGCTGGCGCATAGTGTGGAGCAGGCATGAGAAAGCACAGTGAGCCTTAAACATGGCACTTTTGTACTTTGAGCCTCAAGACCTTTTCAGAGCTGTTTAGTAGTTGCATTTTGTAGTTGCAGAGCAGCTGGAGCACAATGAGCGGGTACAGCGAGCGTCCAATACATCTCATGGTGTTCACTTGGGATTTGTAACTCAGGTCTGTCCTCCGGCTCTAAATCAAAACGTGAGTGAAATGCATTGAATGATCCCATTAATATAAATAGGGCTGAAGTTTAAAGCGGGGCTGTGTGAAAGGACTTTTGATACACTGGCTACTGTCGCCCACGAGTCAGCAGGTGGCACGACGGAACAATCGGAAACCACCAAACCTTCCCTGCGTCCCGCTTGCAGCCCCAGACCTGAGCCTGGAGGGGAATGAGCATGAAACCCGCCTGTTCACAACACACGAGAATGCACAATGAGCACTTGCCAATTAGGGCTGTGGCTATTGTCTGCTAAAGGTCAAGTGTTGGCCTTGCTGAAATCTTTCAACGCTGGCTCCGGCAATGGGAATTTAATATATTTTATACAGCTGAAAAGGTGCTTGTCCCTGCACAGGGCACCGCCAGCCTTTCCCCTTCCATGTGCGCTGGGAGGCCTCGAGCAGGGAGGAACCCGGCGTTCTGGGATTTGGATCTGCTACCACCTCCCTGTGGGTACGGGGGAAGAACCGAGCTGTTGGCAGGGAGGGAGGGGAGGAGGTGGTTTGGCACCGTGGGGAAGGGGAGGGTGTTTGGGACTCGGTTTGTTTCACTGTCTCCCAAGAGATTTTCTTTGTAACTCCAGTGGTACATGTTTTTACAGATTACTACTTCTAGTATCTGTCACTTGAAAAGAATAGATGGTGGAGATACAGGGGAAAACAAGAAAACGTGTGCAAGCAGCAACACGTAACCAACAAAAAGAAAACTTTCCCATGAAATACCCTGGTGATACAGATGTTTCACGGTGCCTCACCATTCTCAGATTAGGGAAAAACTGGAGACCTTCCCGCGAACTCCTGGATCCAGAGGCTGTGGATGAGAGCGTCCCAGCTTCCTCGGCTCCAACGCCAGATGATCCATCAGTCCCCAAACCATGCCAAGTCGCTGTACCTTCCAGCAGCAGCAGCTGGCAAGGATCCCTTACCAGACTCGGAACAAACAAGAAGTCCACGTTTGTCTGTAGCTCTGATGCTGTAATTACCGCTGCACGGTGGGGCTCGGCAGTGATGCAAGGGTGTTGGCTTGCACAAAGGCAGACACCCAAGGTGAATCCCCTCCTGCAGAACCCAGGATGGGAGTCACTTATGTTGCTCCTTTTGCTCCCCAGTTGGTGCCAACCTTTATTAAATGGGTTGGGGACCTTGCTTCTGCTGCTGACAGCAGTGTCTTTAGGGGCTGTGGGTTACAGTGTCCCCATAGGGGAGCACATTCAATTTTTAAGCTCCTGCACAAGGGCTTACCTTTGTTTCCACCAGTTACAAAGTTATGATGAGATCAGGGTGGTCCTTGAGAGACCTCAGCCTTTCTTCCATTGCTTTTATAGCCACAGGCTGGGAGTAGAAGTTACTGAGAACAGCCCTGTGGAGGACTTGGGGTCCTGATGGAAGAAAAGCTGGACATGGGCCAGCAGTGTGCTCTTGCAGACCAGAAGGCCAACCGTATTCTAGGCTGAATCAAAAGAGAGGTGGCAGCAGGACAGGGAGGAGATTGTCCCCCTCTATTCTGCTCTTGTAAAGTCCCATCTGGAGTACTGCATCCAAGCCTGGGGTCCCTAGTACAGGAGGGATGTGGAGCTGTTAGGGTGGGTCCAGAGGAGGGTCGTGAAGGTATCAAAGGGCTGGAGCACTTCTCCTATGCAGAAAGGCTGAGGAGGCTGGGCTTGTTCAGTCTGGAGAAGAGAAGGCTCCAGGGAGACTTCACCGTGGCCTTCCGGTACCTAAAGGGAACTTATAAGCAGGATGGGACCAAGTATTTACATGGTCTAATATGAAAAGGGGGAATGGCTTTAAACTAAAATAGGGGAGATTTAGGTTAGATATTAGGGAGAAATTCTTTACTCACTGTAGACAGGTCCTGGCAGAGGCTGCCCAGAGAGGTTACGGAGGTGCTCAAGGCTGGGTTGTATGGGGCCCTGGGCAGCCTGATCTAGTGGGGGGCAACCAGCCCATGGCAGGGGGTTGGAACTGAGTGGGCTTTCATGTCCCTTCCAAACTAAGCCACTCTACAGTTCTGTCTCTGGGCATCACTCACCTTCTTGGGCAGCCCCAGGTGTGACTCTGTGAGATGTTTTCCAATGGGCATTGGATAGAGTTGGGCAATGATTGAGGTTGCTGCTTAATCCCACAGTTTTAATGTGCTAAACTTGCAGCTCGAACTACCTGCATTCTGCATGTGTGTGTGGTCTTGAAAACTTAACAGTCTACTTGCAAAAAAAAAAAAAATAATAATAATATTTGCCCATTTGTTGCTGTGGTGATGAAGGAGTGTGGAACAAAAGAGAGGTATTCTGGTTGCCCCGGGCCTGTGAACAAACAGAATCAGAGAGCTGGTGAGAATGTGCTGTAAGCTGTAACCAGAGAAGGCGGCAGTCAGCCACCGCTGCTTGGCTGCAAAGTCTTCGTAACCCCCTCTTTCATGCTTGCCCTAGCAAAATGGCATCGCCTAAAAGCTGGATGACAAAGAACACCAACAGCTGGACTTGCATTGCGCCAGACCAGACTTGGCCCATTAATTAAGCAAACTGAAAATCTAGCCCCACTCCCTTCAAGGTATTTGTTTTCCTAACTTCATCGATAACCTGGAGAGAGCAGATCTGAAGCAAAATGTTATCTTGGTGCTGCCAGGACTCGCAGGCAGGCTGGAGGGGGAAGGAAGCGTGCTGACTCCCAGAGATAACAGGTGGAATGTAGCAGTGGCTGCTTCTGTTTGCTCTGACTTCTGGGTACAGCTCTCCAGCGCTGCTGGACCCTTCGCCGTCCCCTGCAGCTTCATGCTGGCCTGGACAAATGCATGCAAATGAAATCTGAGGCATTTCACAACATCCAGGATCTGACATCATTGGAAAAATTGCATACAGAACCATATCTCTATGCATGCGTGTTGATAAGGAGGCACGGTGCTGCCTCATTGGTGCAGCGTAGGCTCAGAAATTAATTGCAACTGTTGATTCTCAGTGGGTGCATGCACAATTGGCATGAAAAATGTCTGCATCTTCTATAAATCCCTCTTCAATTATGAGGAAGTTATGGGTGTAATTTGAACCCTGCCTGGTTTAAAAGAAAAGAAAATAAAAATAGAAGAACCCAAATCAGTCAAAGTAGCTTGCCTCTGTTTATGTTACACACACATTTTTTAATTTGCTGCCATATAGTCAGAAATGTGAGCTCAATGCTAGACCTACCTAGTCTGTAAGGATTCAAGATGCTATTAGATCCATATAAGAAATTATTTTCCCCATTTTCAAACCTGTATTTGTCTGTCTGCAAGAACCCAGAAGATGATGCAACCTTCAGCTCAAGTCCAAGTTCACAGCTGAGAGGATGCCTAGGCACAGTGCTTATGGGGCAGTATTACAGCCCTCACTAGACAAAATGGATTCTGATGAACTGAAAGGGCAGCGGGTTAAAAATGTGCCCAAATTAAATGTAGTTGATGTAGTTTTAAAGACAAAGCTTGTCAACATAAAGATCAGAGTATCTGGCTTATAGAAGTCAGAGATGGAAAAATACTTATCAGATAAGGCTCTGCAAGGACTGAATATAGTCCCTCCTACCAGAGGACAGGCTCTCATCTTGCATTGTTCTTTCTTCCATTAACTTGATCTTTGATCTCAGTTCCTGTTAGAAATAACTGTAAACAGTGATGATGTTCTAGGCCATTAACCAGATGTACAAGCAAGGGAGATCCCTGCCACTAACAGACCATCTGAAAAAAGACACGAGAGTAATGCTTAAGAATAACAACAATATTTCCCAGAAAAGAAGGCACAGCACTTTCATATCCTGCAGGATCCATCTGCCGCGTCTGAAGCAAATCAGACAGATGGAAATGTGGTTCATATCACCCTTTCAGAATCCCGGTCCAGGCACCCACAGCCACACTAGCATTTTATATTAACAAGTGTTCAGCTCACTTAAATTAAAAATTTGGTACCCATCAAGTTCTTGCTTGAAAAGAAACTTGAATAACAGATATTTCAGAAGCAGACTCTGTAACAGGGTGTTGTCATGACTTTCACATAGCCTCAGTTTTGGGTGGTCCTGTGCGGAGCCAGGAGTTAGACTCAGTGATCCTGGTGGGTCCAGGTAGGACCTGGTGGGTCCTTCCAACTCAGAATATTCTATGATTCTATTCTATGATTCTATGATCCAATCTATGCAGAGTTTGAACTCTGAAGCTTCCAGTTCCATGCAGGAGATATGCTGAGTAATTCCGGGAGCACTGCTTGTGCTGTGGAAAAATCCACTCTCATATGGAAGTAATCTGGAAATTCTTCCAAAAAAAGATCAGGTGGAGCCCAGGCTGACAGTGTTCAGATATAGCAGATGCACTGTAAAAGTGCATCTTTTAGTTCATAATAACTTCCACTCTTCTGACCTCTAAAGAAATGAATATAGGAAATATTCTTTGGAAGTGGTGGAGTCACCGTCCCTGGAGGTGTTCAAGAACCGTGGAGATGTGGCACTGAGGGACATGGTCGGTGGGCATGGTGGGGATGGGTTGGGGTTGGACTAGATGATCTTAGTGGTCTTTTCCAACCTTAACGATTCTGTGATTCTGATTGAGGAAGGAACATCAGAAAAAAAGTTTTCAGTTTTACTTTTAGCTTTCATGGTTGAGTAATTTTGTAGAGCATGATAGGCAATATATTCCATATGATTCTGTACATAATATAACATATATAACATATAATCATACAATTCTATGATTCTATGATATATATAGGTACTATGCATCGAACAAACAGGTCAGAGACTTGTACGCATTTTGTATCCATTATTTTTTGGCTTTTGCTAAAGCATTATTTAGCCCCATTCACAATCTTGAGTATTTAAAAGTTGAGTGTAAAGCCTAGCACTGGAAACACCATGCAGAGAATGCAGAGAAGTAGATCTGTTTCAAATGTACTCTCAAGTACTGCTGGAGAGCTTTTATGAAGAACAGACTGTGGCACTTCCTATTGTTTTATTTTGGTCCTGTTTTAGAGACTTAAGAGTGATGTCATAACAGGAGAAAACTTGTCATGGACACACATTAAAAGCTGAACATGAAGAGAAGACCTTTGATAACAGATATTTGGATATATAGAGGGGTAATTCAATAAGGAGAGAAAATGCTGAATTAAAGACATTTTTAGACTTACATGCGTGCCTCAGAAATTCTACCTCTCTTCAGACAGGCACATACTGAACTGCAATCGAATTACTATGTCCAGCTCTGCAATTTCAATCATTCATCCAATTTATAGGGGTCTTTTTGTCTTGAATTAAGCAAAATATGAGCCCAACAGGAAATTAAGCAACCAAGCAAAACCAGGAAATTCACTCAAGTGGCTTAGGCAGTGAAATGCCACTGCTATCTTCAAACTAGTGCTCCAAAGAGAAAAGGTTGAACTGCAGTCAGATTTATTTTCAAAGTGCCTAATGTGCTTTTAATTTGTACAGCGTTGGTGACCAGGAGAAAAAGAGGCAGAGCTTTACATTGCTGTTGTGAGGTTTGCTTTGCATTTCTTTTTTCACATGAGGCCTTGGCGTACGTATATATATATAATTAGTTTTAAAACGCACTACTTGTAAAAAATAATTAGAGCAGCTATCCTAATTACAAAGTTTGAAATACTTGTTCTAAATGAAGAACCTGCTGCCTTCAGAGCATTAAAAATGATCTGAAACAGGAAACATACACTCTAAAATTGCACTTCTTCTTCCTCAGAGAACATACTTGATGATTGCTCTCTTGGGGAGAGGGAAATTCCTTCAGCTGTTTACAGTGACCTCTCTGCATTTTGGATCTGCAGATCTGTATGTGGAATACTTTAACTGATTTTTTTTGGCAAGCAAAAATCTTCAGTTTACAGAAAATACATCCTCCCCATCTCCAAGCTCCTAAAGCAATTTCTTGCGATCTAATCAAAGTATCTAGGAACTCCAGTGATGGTTATGCTAGGCACTGTACAACACAGGTTAAACATACAGTCCTTGCCTGAAGAAGTGCCAAAATAAAGATGAGGCAGGCAGCCAGCAGAGAACTGGGAAGACTGTGCATGATGGTCAGCTTGGTTAGCAGTGTCTCTTAGCACATCATTTGCAGGCTTTGCCAAGCTTCTGTCAGAACAAAGTTGGAGGGGTTATGGGAGGAGATAAATCCATAACCTCAGGGTTAGAGGGAGCTGTTTTGAAGCCTTAAGACTGGCACAGGAGAATGCCAAGAGCTGTGCACTCGTAGCTTAATAAGGAGACAGACGTTCAATGGCTGATCCTCGTTACGGGTTCTGATGGCCCTCACTGTGTTAGATATATTACAGTTTGAAATCACACACAGTTCTTTTAGTTGTGATTGTAAACACGCATTGCTGCTGACTTAGCAATACAATGCACTCGCTATCAATTTAAGCTAAGTCATGAGAAGCTTCAATAGCTTCAAGAAGAAACCAGGGAGCTACTGTGGTTTCCATGTCTGGGACTGGAAGGTCTCAGTTTGCTCTTCCTGAATCCACTATCTATCAAGGAATCTTCCTGCTCAGTCCTTTCTGCAAGTAAGACTCCATGCACAGCCTTCAACACACCTTCAATAATCCCAGGTCAGCATTAAAATAATGCCCATAATCAAATCTCCTGCCTTTAGCCAATAGTATCAGAGAAGAGGGAGAAATAATTGCTCCCCAGTTTCCTTTTCCCAATGCATAGACACCAATGCATGTCATCCGTGTCTGTCCATGCATATCGGTATTCACAGTAATACATTCAAAACCAGTTGGACAACTTCATCTGAATTTGGTAAAGACATAGAGGCCTCAAACAGGATTAAGGTTGTAGACAATTTATTGAAGTAGCCAACTGAACAGAAGACACCCTACAAGTGTTCCCACTGAAGATAAAGCTACTTAATCGGCTCCCACAGTATTTGACACAGAGAACACAGAAAAAAAAGCTTGTGAGGCTTTACACCAATCCCAGCTGCAGAAAAAGATTCAGTCAGGACTTGCATCTTAGTCAGTCAGCCTTGAAACACATCCAAAAGACACCAGGTTTCATTAAAACAGACCTATTTATTAGCTCAAATATTATCTCCTCCCTTCTTTAGAGGCATCCTTCATGGCTCACAGCCTGAAACACAGACCAGTTTAAGTGGGTACTTTGAAGTGATGGGGAAACCCCTCTTTCAACAGGACTGATGGATGTATCTTGCTCCCCTGCACCGGGTTTATTGTGGGTCAGGATGAGATTTCCCTCCCAGTCGGAGGAACAGGGACATGAAGGTTCATTTGTCTTTTTTTCCACCTTTTCTCTGCAGCCATCGGCCTGGCTGACCTTCCAAATCATTCAGACCATCGTAAAAGCCTCAGGCAAAAGCGATCACTCTTGTTTTCTGCTTGTGAAACACAGGTTAGTCTCCTGAGAATTAAAATACTTCAGTTTAATTGAAACCTTTAGGTTTAATATATGGGCCTATTTGCTAAATGTAAAGATCTGAGGTGAGCAGAGGTCACATGAGGTGATCGTGGTGCAGTGTCTGGGGGGCCTGAGGGGTAAAAGCTGCCTTTGCTTTAGTAAAAGATAGACAGAGGTGGAACGGGCTACAAAGGGCTTTGAATGGAAGACAGACAGTGCATTTGACACAAGAAAAACAAAGACAACGGACAGCTGGAAGGAGAAAGTTGGTGTGGCCAAAGGACATGGCGAGACAACCCCTGCAGAACCATTTTGAATGGATATGAATGATAAGATTGCATTAGACAAGTAAAAAATTGAGAGAAAACGAAAAGTTCTATTTGAGTCACAACGAGCTCTGTCAGTTATGTACTGGGGATGGGATTTCTGAGAGACAGGCTACAATTTCAGCTTGAGTAGAGGAGGCAGGTCTGGGAGTGTGAGTAGAAACATCGCATTTGAATTGTCATCTGCAAGGGAAATTATCTAGAAATATACAGTGTAGAAGAAAACCCATATACCTGACAATCAGCACGCACAAATTCATGTGAAGAATCCATGTTTAAAATCTTAGGTATATATCACTCTGTTCTATGCTAAACGCATATGAAAATGTATCCCTAGTTTGATTTGGTGATTAAAATAGTTCCTTCTTTATTTAACCACAATAGATTTAAGAATGAGATAAAGTGAAACACTGTTTTGCGACCACTTCGTTTTCCAGTGAGGTTTCATGTTTGGAAGGTCTCAGGTAAAAGGTACTAAGGCCTGTCACAATGCCACCTACCTCTATACATCTTCCACCACTCCTCAGCAGATATTGAGGTAGAAAATAAGAAAACCGTATCTATGCAGATCTAAACAGTTCCTACACTAAGAAAGTGGTCATCCAGCATGTTTCTGAAGGACCATGACTTTGTTACTTGCTGCCTTAGATTTCTGGATAAGTAATAACAAAAAAAGTTAAGTACCAGAACTGTATTTACTACTATCTCCTTCAAAAGAAAAGAAAACCAAACAAAACAACAATAAAAACACACAAAAAAAAATCTCATTAAAAATGAGGAAAAGTCTCCTGCAGAAATTCTGTACGGTGAAACATGTTGCATGATATGTTGCACAGAGCGTGCTTTAACTAACAATGCTCATTAATCATATTTATGTGCTAGCAATCGATGTTCTTTATGCATCATAATGGAAATCACTAGAGTATGCAACAGCTTTGTAAACCCTGCCCTGACAGGACATATGGGTTTTAGAGAACACAAGCAGCTCTCAGAGATGCACCAGGGTACAGGTAGCTTTTGAATTTTAGTTGTCCCTGGCTTTTCTCAAGGAGAGACAAGTTGGGGGAAAGTTCTGGGCAGAGAAAAGGCTCAATTAGAAGTCGAATAAGACATTTTGTAAAGCAAGCAAGTGTATGGTCTGGGAAGGTCTAGGAAGGAAGTGTCGTGTATTGGTTTTCCAAAAAGAACAAGGCATTTGGAAATTCATGTAGGAGGGATTAGAAACTCGAGTAGGCAGAAGATGCTTTGGCTGAACTCTTAGCAATTTAAAGTTCTCATGAGTGGGACCATTCCTAGGGGACTGCAGTGAAAAGCAGAACAATGCTATATTGGCTCAGTACTTGGAGCTCGATTTGCCCTTTCTGAAATCCTATGGCTAATTCAGACCCTGGAAAATGGTGTATATCCTGGCCAGATGGCTCAATTTAAGAAGAAGCAGGCAACTGTGTAGCTGCAATAGCAGGTAATGGAGGTGAAAGGCTGGGTGTAGGAAAAGTCGGCTGTGTACAGGGGGCATAGGATGGAGTTGCCCTTCCATGAAATCCAATAAAACCCGATCTGGTCATGATTAACTCAACATTTTAAAAAATCCTTTTAAGGGTTCAGAAAGAACATAATGTCTGGTCAACTTGCAGTGGGATATGAGACCCCCAATTCCAGTGTCCCAGGATGTCAGCTCTCTGCTTGTTTCTGATTTTGATGCTGAACATTCCTTTGCCTCTCAGTTCCAGCTTACTTATTTAGCGTTCTTACTGCTTTATCTCATTGATAACAAACCCTTGAACATAAATAAGGAAAAGTTCCTTACACAGAAAACTGATCTGTTTGAGCAGTCTGAGCAAGGTTAACGTGAAAACCACCAACTGATACATGCAGTTAGTGGTAGAACTTCCTCTTGTGCCCAGAATCTGTATGCCCAGCTGTGAAACTCATAAACAGAGAATGGAGAAGTGTAAAAAGCATCTTTGATGGAAATCAGCCATGCTCAAACACCCTCTTTAAACATACAGGACACCTCAGAACCTCATGCTCTGACTCCTGTACCTGTTCCACATCAGCCTCTGCAGTCAGACCAGTTTTTTTTTTCTTCACTCCCTTGTGTGGGAATGTCATGGGCTGAGAAATGGAATCCACATTGCCTGCTTGCTCCTGAGGTCAACAGGAAAGTGACCCTGATAGAAACAGGATCAGTGAAGGATTTTATTGGATCTGGAATGTTTCTGAGAGGCCTTCATAAATTTGTATTCTGAAACAGAGGCCCCTTTTCCATTTTACACAGTTTATGTGGAAACAGATGAATAACTAACAGAGATCACTAAAGGAAGAGAAATATCATAACTTGGAGTAAATTTATCTGAGACTTGCTATCAATATCCCAGCTTACTTCTTTGCGCTGCTTTTATAACACTTTGTAAGACCACTGTACATAGTAAAGAAACCACTTTTGGCTTAGTAATGCTGCTCTAAGTAAAAATTGGTTTACAAAGTATCTTTCAACAAACTTGAAACAGAAAGTTGGAAGTGTTTATCTTAACCTTATGAGCAGCTCTGCACTGTAGAGCATTAGAATCTTTTCGTACTTAAATTCATTAAAGCACTACCTAGATCAAATACTTGCTGTGCTCCTTATCTACAACTAGTTACAAAATTAGAAATAAACTTCAAAAAAGAACTGAGCTGCATAGTCTCCTCCATTTCCATTCTTGATCGCAATTGGTACTTTGCCTAGATTGGCATGAGCTTACTACCATATACATAGCATTAGGGTCTACTTGTTTTGCATGAGAGGTGAAGTCAGTGGGCCACCAATGCCTACCCATTGTATTCTAAGAAAGGAAAAACATTCAATTTTGTTCCTGAATAACTGGACCTGCATGCTAGATGGACCTAGGAGATGGGGTTTAAGAACTGCTATTCCTTTGTGTATATGCTATTGCTACTTGTACATAGAGGTCACAAAGCACCAAACTCAACCTATTATCTGTATATATGCTGAAGACTTGTATGTAGTTACTTTAGCATTCAGGTGCATAAAGTAACCCCCAGAATGATATCTTAAAGCAATCTCGCCATGCATCTGTTTCCCTAGGTGAAAACTTTCTCCCAAGGGTCATTCTGATGGTCTTGTTGCATCTATTTTGCCTATACTTTATTGTAAAGATATTTTTGTGTCACTACCGTTTTAGGTGTTTTATTTTCTTAAATTTAGAAATGTGTCTACATTCATGTCTCACTGCTTTGTTAGAAACAGATGGCACTTCCTGGAGACACACAGTTGACTGAACAGACACTGACCACTTTAACATGTGGTAGCATGTTTGTAATTAGATACTCTAAAGTGCTAGACAATTACTATCAGAACTTCTCATGAGGGAAACTTAGGTCTGTGTTTACCAAGATCTGAACTATAACTTCTGTTCTTACCAGAGCTTTACTCTTGAGTATAAAAGACGACTATAGTTGAATACTGAATAATGTTGATTAAAGCTGCCTCCTGTCCTGCCTCAGATAAGATCATTCACTCATGTCTTCCATGCTAGTTCACCAGTTTTTGTTGACCCTTGTAGCTGTATGTAAATAGCCCATGAAGTAAGTTATGGGATGCAACCAACTGATCAGAGTAATTAGCACCTCTGTAACATCACAGGTTTAGGGCTCAGCTTCCCACCTGTTTTACAATTAGAGTTGAAAGCAGCTCCACCCCGAAAAGAACAGAGTATCACCAATTGTCACAGTGGAAAAACAGCTGATAAAGCTGGAGAAAAGAATGGAAAGCGATTAAAAATAATAATAAAAAAAAAAACAGGACAAGTTACAGTGAAGCATTATAGAAGATGGGATAGGATACTGAAGAGTCCGTAAGGTATTTTAATTACTGTGTGGTTTTATCTGTCTTGAAAGTCTCCAGCTGACTGCTGGGGGAAAGCAGCTGAAGCCCCTTTCACATGCCTCCCCCATGGCCACATGATTGGCTGTAAGTAAACTGCTGGAATCAAGAAGCAGTTCAGTTTCAGAAGCATAAGATCCCTCTGGTTTTGCCTTACTTACAGCAGAAATACCACATGAGGCTGTGGGAAAGCATAGTGCCTTAACTAAGGACAACTATGAAAATGGTTAAACTTGTAGGTAAGGGAAAACCAATTTTACATCAAAATCTTTCACCTCAGCTGTTAAACTTCAGTGGAATACTTAGATGCAATGGCTGTGAAAGATAAAATTGTTATGACTTGTTTTTTTTTTTTGAAAGAAAAAACTGGATTGTTAATTATAAGTTTGGACAAGGATTTAGCAATGAAATACTTGGAGGGTAATTTCTTTTCCATGGTGAATTCTGTGTACAAAACTGATTACAGAATGGAGCCAAACCTCTGCCAAAGATACGGATAGGATCATGAAAGCAGATGAGCTCCAATTTCCCATGCACTAGGATTCACAACAAGGCCAGAAGCAAAATGAGCACAACCAGAAAGTATTTCAAGAGCCAGGACTGAACTATGGGAGAAAGCTGTGCCTTTCTCTGCGAAATCTTTAATCTCTTGAAAGATCTTTCTAAAGAGAAGTAGGTGTTGATCTTCCAGAGAACTAGTACACTAATTTAAATATTCACTGTATAATTTGTGAAAGGCATCTTGGAAAACTATCTGAAAAGACTTCAGAGTAAGGTTCACCAAAATAAAATTGCAAATGCTTTCAAGAAAAGGCACACTGAAGGGGGTTGTGAAAAATGAAATGATGAAAAACAAGCAGCACAACCTGCCAATGCTGCTTGAAGTAAAATTAATGTTAAGGTATTGGTCTCCTAGAGTTCAAATTTGATAAGAGTGGTGAGGCACTGGCATAGGTTGCCCAGAGAGGTAGTGGATGCCCTGTCCTTGGAGACATGCAAGGTCAGGCTGGATGGGGCTCTGAGCACCTGATGGGGCTGTAGGTGTCCCTGTTCACTGCAGGAGAATTGGACTAGATGGCCTTTACGGGTCCCTTCCAACTCAAACGATTCTATGACTGTGAAATAAGGATGTCACAGGAACAGTTTTGATTTAGATTCTGCATTCCTAAATTTAGACACCTACTGCAGCATGGTCTTGTAATTTATCAAAATCTTACAGAATAATGGGGTAAAGTCAACTGAAAAAAAAAAATCTTCTGGGTCATAGAAAAGGTGTTGAAATAAAGCATAATGTGGAAAATCTAAAGGACGGTTGCAGAAGGCTGAAATAACAGATGCTCATTAAAGGGATGCCAACAGCTTGTTAGTAGTCACTGTTAATAAAAAATACCCGTAAGCCAGCCATGTTAGGCCTGTAGGCAACAGTAAATCAGGGTTTGGTTTCTCATAGTGGTAGGGATTATGCACCCACATAAAACAGCCTCTGCCCTGACAAGTGTACAGTGTAATTGCCGTCCAAACACACCCCACTTCCTCACTGCGATTGACTCATACCTGCTTCTGAAAAACTCCCATAGGAATATTTCTTGCAGAATAACAAGCGGTTTTTTTTTTTTTTTTAAATCTTTATTTTTCTGGCCTCCATCTTGAGAGACAGGAGAAGATGGCCCCAGCCAGGCGGGACCCCCGGGAGCCGCACCTGAGGCGCTCCCCGAGCGAGGCGGGGCGCAGGCAGAGGGCAGTGCAACCCCAGCGGTACGCTGCCTGAGCGCCCGGGAAGAGCCAGCTGCGGGGCGGGAAAGAAAAGCGCTGGACCTGCCTAGGGGAAACCACAGCGGTGGGCTGGAGGAACCTTAAGTGACATATGCAGGCCGTACTCCGGCCCTCAGCAACTCCCGACTTAGCCGAGCAGCTCAGGCACCGGCACGCTGCTTCCGCCCATCCTGAGGTAATCCCCTCACTGCCGCCACTACGCATGCGCGCGTCCCAAGAAGACGTGCACACTCAAAGGAAACCGGCTAAGGCTGCACGGTCCCGTTGGCTGCGCCGCACGCGTACCGCGTCCTCCTTGCGGCCCCATCCGGGAACGCGATGACGTCATCGCCCCCGGGCGAGGAGCGCAGTTCTCTCTCTGCACAAGCGCGCCTCCATACGCTCCCCAGGCTCGCCAATGAGAGAAAGCGGCGGCAACGCCTCCTGGGGGCTGTAGTCCGCTGCATCCCTCCCCCCAACTCCACAGCTGTACGGCCCTGCGGGGCACGGGCCCGCCTCCCACCCCTTGTGGGCGGGGCCACCTCTCATCACGGCCCAATAGCAGGGCGGGTGAAAGGTCGGCGGGCGGGTGCTGTACCCAATGGGAGCGTGCGGGAGCCGGGAGGGGGCGGAGCCAGCTGTGTTTTGTTCAATTGCCATTGAGGAGCCTGGTCCATATGCGGAGGGGAGGCGGCCCGTGCGGGCGCAGGTACCGGCTGCGGGTTCGGCGGCGGCGGGGAGGCCGCGGGCCGGGCGCGAGGGCAGCGGGTAGCCGGGGGTCCTTGGCGATTGCGGTTGGGAGGTACAGTGCGATGGGAGCGGGACGGGCGGTGAGGCCGAGGCCCCTTCGCGGAGCTGCAGTGGCGGCTGTGTGTGTGCGGGGAGGGCACCCGGAGCTGCCCTTCCCCGCGGCGGCGGCCTCCTGCGGGAGGACGTGTGTGGCCGTGGAGCCTGCGGGGCCGGGAGTCTGCGGCTGGAGGTGAGCCTGGCTCCATTTTCCGCTGCTGTTAGAGGGAGAGTTGGGATGGCAACAGCCCTGCTCAAAGGGAGAAAAGAAACGTATTTAATAACAATAATTAAAAAAAAACCTGAAAATCCTCACGAAAATACTTTATTTGCGTTCGGAATCATAATAGGGATCTGGGAGACACTTAAAATAAACGGGTAGCAGGCCAGTTCGTTATTCAGGAGCTCTGCAGGCCTTTGTGCAGGCGTGGGGCTGCTCCCTGGGGTTGCTTCCATTCCCCAGCAGCCCCGGGGAGCTCAGTTCTGAATGACGGCCTCTGAGTGGAACGGGGTGAAGCGTGAGACCCACTCCTACACGGGCTCTTTGTGCCGTGCCAGCTTTTCTCAGGGCTTTGTTCTGGTTCTTTGGCTGGCCAAAAGCCCTTGCAGCCTGCACGCCAGGTTCCATAAGAGTGGTTTCTGGGGATTTGGGGTGGCTGGAGGGGTTGTGGGGTCGGGGCTGGTGGCGGGAGGTGGCCCTCTGGATTGGCATTGCATCACTTCTCTCTTAGCAGACAGCTGAAAGTTGAGTGGCTTTCTCTTTAGGTAAGGCCCATGTCCCCCATAAGGGCTCAGAAAATTCCTGTGCTTAATAGCAGCACTGTTACTTAAGGGTAACGGGCTGCTTTCAGTATGTGCCCTGAGCCCCAGGCCTGGGGCTGAGCTGAGCATGTTCTGCTTTGCTGTGCTTACATTAAAATTAGCTCCTGAGAACACTGATTACAGCCCTTATGGTTGCGCTGCCTCAAGTTCATTTCCTAACTGCTAGGAAACATTTCCATCCAGGCCATTTTTGGCAAGAAACAGAAGATTTCTGCACACTGTGGTGAGCTGAAATATTTCTGGATAGGTTTTAATTATGAGTAGGGTGGTTGCTTCGGGTCAGGCTTAGGAAATCTGGAGCACAGTGTCTCCTGAATGGCAGAAACTTTCCTGACAGAGCATGTGACTTGTGATCTGGTTTTATTGGAGGTGCAATGGGCATGATACAAGAGCTTGTATCTTTACAACTATTGTGCTTCTGAAATGCCTGGGAGACTCACATTCGGAGGCAGAAAATCAGTTTTTTAGGGAGCCAAAGCGTACATCCAGATCAGCTTTACATAAGGTGGTTTCCATGTGGTTAAGGTGGAACTGCAAACTGAAAAATTGGTTTGCTGCTCATTTATTTTGAATTTCTGGGAAATGCATCTGTATTAATGTGTTATTTTTAATCATCCCTCGTTTCAGTCAGTAACAAGGCTCTTCAGTGTGTGGAAGTGCACGCTGGCTATTAGATATAAACTGAAAACAATCTACAAAATCCTTCCCTAATGAGACGGTTCCAGGCCACCTTGTGCTGTGGCCATCTGCCTGTCCCAGCAGCCTCTATCTGCCAGTGTGTAACTCATTGTCTCTTAACTTGAGAATTAAAGTTAGTTAAGTAATTATAAATAAGTGTCTTAGATTGGGCATAGTAAATTTCTGTGTTTCCTCTTGAAAGCTGTTTTGTGTGGTGATTGGGAAGGATGAGGAGGCTGAAAGAAGAAATACCTTCATTTGCAACATCTGTGTTAAAATCTTCAGAAGCTTAGTGCATGGCATAAAGCTGAATTTGTGGAAATGCAGTGGGCTGAGAGATGGGAAGTTTAACTTTCAAATTACTTCAATTGATTGCATTGATTGTTTTATTTTAAAATGGTGTGTGGGGCTGGTTCTCTTGTATAAGAATTCCTTCAGAGTCTGGTAACCATTATTATAGCTCCCTTGTTTTAGTACCGACCCCTTTCCCCTTCTCTCTCCTTTCTCCCCCTTCCTCTATTGCCTCCCCCAATCTGCATTCCTTTGTGCTAGCAGTGATGATGGCAGTTCTGGTCACCTCCTGCGGTTTGATAGGTTATTCCCTTTAGAAACATGTGTACTTAAAACTTTCCAAACATGATTCTTTTTTTTTTTTGCTCTCACACTTTTTTTGATGATGGTTTTGGGTTTTGTTTATAGATTTTGTCTTTTCTGTATTTGCTTTGAATTTTCTTAAATAGCAGTGAGAAGTCTCGTTAAACCTTTAATGGAAAGTATTAGTACTTATGTTGTTGTTTACATTTCTTTTTGCATAGTTTGGAGGTGATAATATACACAGCAATTTTGCCTTTTGGCAGCACTGAGTTCCCCTCTTCCCTGCGAGCATACAAGTTATGTTCTTTTAGAAGAAAACTTTTATTTCTATGAAGTGAAGTTGGGCTATTTTTAGATTACTACATTTGTCATCTGTTGTTCATGTACTATGCAAGTGTAGAAGAGCCTAAAATGAAGAGAATTGTCAGCGCTCTAATATTAAATCTTTTCTACTGTTTTTTTTTTCTCGAGTCAATCAGTTCGTGAAATAATGTCATCAACAAGCTGGCAAGGAAGTCACAACTGTCAGTGTTTTGTAGTGGGCAGAAATAACTTGTGAAGGCCGTGTTTCTGTGAATTGCTAGCTCGGGGTGAGGCAGCAGGCAGGGCTGTTGCTAAATACGTTATCTGGGTTATGGCTCTTGGTTTCCTGACAGCAGTATTCTTTTATGCAAGCAGCTGAAGATCACACTTTAGAATATATAGAAAGTTTCGTTACTGTGTATAAAGAAAACTTACTGAATTGCAAAACCAAAATAATACAACTAGCTTTGCACTGCTTGAATTTGTTATATTTTATTGAATCACAGTTCATCACCTTTGTAATGCTTACTGATGTTAGTGGTAAGAGCAAGGATTCTGATTACTTAATGTTAGCATCGTTGCTCTGAATTTGGTATGACAATGTTGGCTGAAGACCTGTGAAAATGAACCTCTAGTATTCTGGTGCAGGGAAGATTATTTGCCATGATAAGTCAGATTGCAGGCCCAGAGCTTTGGGAGCATGCAGAGACCCTCACCCAGCGCCAGAGATGATGATTGCCCTTAGATGTGTGTGGGTACAGATAGAGCTAGGGGTGTGAAACCAAACTGTATTTTGCCTAGAGCTGTCATTAGAAGT
The DNA here is from genome assembly GCF_002078875.1 of Numida meleagris. Taxonomy (NCBI): domain Eukaryota; kingdom Metazoa; phylum Chordata; class Aves; order Galliformes; family Numididae; genus Numida; species Numida meleagris. The sequence goes on from NC_034412.1 coordinate 90,709,157, forward strand.
GTTGTTTGCAGAACTGTCTGGGTGCAGTCAGAAACGCATGTCATTGCAAGAAAAGCATCTGAGATGGAAGAAAGCGGTTTTTGCTGAGCTTTAAAATTGGAACCCAGCTGGTACAGGGAAGGGTTGGTGGAATGACTGCAGCAGCAGCATCTGCACCTTTACTTTTGTGCTGAGGTCTGTGATTTGGGAAGACAGGATGTGAGTTCCTCTTTCCCAAAGAAAACTTGTTTCTCCTTGCCAGCCTGGGCAGTTGGCTTGCTGCTACTTCTTAGTGTGTTTAAAACTTACGGGTTTATGGAAGATCACAGTTATAATTCAGAAATTTCTGTATTAATGCCAAAGTGGGTTAACTTTAAAAGCAAACAAGAACCTTTACTGTCCTAATGGGACCTCGTGCAACAGGGCTGTGGCTCCTCTTCTACTGTCACCTTCCCTTGAGCCAAGAACAGGAATAATAGGAGCTTCTGTTGGTTCTATATTAACTTTAGGTCTCTAATTTGCATCTCAAATAACATTGTGAACAGCTTTAATGCCTTTGAGGGGTTTGGGAGGTTTTAAAAATTTGTATGGTAACTGTGCTTTTCAGCCTAATTGGGCAGTTCAGATTATTATTATGGCATGTTTAATTCTTCTATGTGCAGTTTGTGTTGAGGTCAATGGTACTAAATTCTTCCTTCGGTACTCTGCACTTATATTATGTCTTGTTATCTTGTTTGTGGCTTTACATTTTTGCAGTGTTCCTGTTTTGCTTGCGCTTCATGCAGTTACTAGTGGATACTTGGGTTTTTTATTCTATCTGTCAAAGCTTGCACATAGGGCAAATTCTCATCTTAAAGTTACTGCTTCCTTTAACTCCCCCTGCTTTCCCACTGACAGATGTATTCCTTTGAGGCTTCTGATTTGACCTCTTCTGATTTTAGAGGGGTGAAAACTTGAAGGAAGAAGCAAAAAACTTGCATGTCATTTGGATCTGTCAAACCCTGCTGCTTTATCAACTTCCAGACTCTAGAAGTCACATGCAGAATGTGAAAAAGGCTGGTGTGTTTGGAGTCCGCTATGGTGTAGGATGTGGATCAAACATGGAATAGTGGAAATGTGCTTGGCCAAATGGCCCTGGAACAGAATTCTTTTTGCTTATTTATCACAGTCTTAAGTAATTATTTGCCACTACTATTATGTCCTGCTTGGAATGGAGCACAGTGCTGCATAAGCATGCCCTAAGAATACTGCTGTGCTTCACAGCATCATTTGTTTGTGAGGAGGAGGAGAGAGGAGTAATGAAAACAGCGTTTGGTAAGTAGCTAATCACTGAACTGGCTAAACATGGTGTATATTTCTTCTAGTGGGGAAGAGAAACGGGTCGGTACCCAGAACCTCATCTTTGCTTTTTCAGAATACAGGAAATAAAACCAAGTTGCTACTTGATGAATTTGAGAAGCATGGGTAACTTCGGGACTGAAGTGCTGTGGCTTTCTGTAAGGGCCTGGAAGGGTAAAATAACAACAGCAGAGCTCCTGTTAGAGGAAGATACTTCCATCACTGAAACATGGGCATGAAGCTTAAGCTCATGGCTGCTCACATCTCTAGACATGGTATTCCACTTGAGCTTAGCTAGGTGTGTACTTGCTTAACATGTTTTCCATCAGCACTGCATCCTAACCAGGCTTGTCTGCCTCAGTGTTTGAATAAGAAATCACTGAACTCTGGAGGTGAGACAGGCTGCTGTTGCACTTACTAAGTTTTCTTGCAAATCTGTTCAGAGAGATGACCTTTAAATCAAATGGCTCTCCAGATACAAATCTATACTACCAGGGCTATTACAGAGGAGGAAAAATACATAGTATTTTATCTGTTGTATGCTTCTTAGGTGTCTTATTTGTGGTTAATCTCCTAGTTCATTTTTCCCCAGTTTAATGACTTCAAAATTTGCAGTTTCAGTGTGAACATATAACTTATTTCAGGCACAGACTTCCTCTGACTGGCTGTAGCTAATGCTGTCTGCTTCAGTTCCATATCTTCAGGGTTCTGTATCTGTCAGTTTTTAATTTGGAGTATTTGATTTGTATGCAGTGTTCTCCATGCACGGGAAGTTGTAAGCAAGCCCAAGGCTATAACTGCAGGAAAAGATGTGTGCATGTGCTCTTGTGAGGATGCTCTGTGACGCCACAGTGAAAGCTGTTGCATCACTGGATTGCTGCTTCTTGGTTGTCAGAAGGCATCTGATTCTGGAATCTGTTGGTCAGAGCAGAAGGATACCAACAGCATACAGCAATGTTGCTGAAATTCTCATTTTGCTGTGAGATATAATTGGACTTATTTCTGCGAGAGCAAAATATGGAGCAGGTATGACTTCTCTGTTGCCATACGCCAAAGGCATCTGGACAAAGCAAATACTAGGCTAGAAATGGTGAAGTTGTCTTCTGAAAAATAAGACTGATGTCTAGCTCATTCAAAAGAGAAGTATCTAGTTGGATGATAAGCAAGTAGCTTGAAATTGAGGTAGCCCCAAAAAGCGACTGAAAAGGATGTGGGCTGGTTGTGAGCCTAATGGCTGTATTGTGCATCTAATGTGATTCGTAAAGTTTGACCAGCTCTAGTTTTACCTCAGTTCAGCATTTTGCTCGTCCTTGGCATTAAAGCTCATTTTGAATACAGAACTAGACATGTTCCTTTCTGCAGTGCAAGCTTACTGTCTAATCCCATGGGCATGAGGGACAGCTATTCTTATCCTTGTAGTAATCTTTTAAAAATATTTGAACTGTTTTTTTTGTCATCTTCCTGTTTTCTTGTGTTTTGTCTCTCCACATCTTCCCTGCTCCCCTGCCCCTTGGCCTTGTGATGATTTTGGCCTATGTAAAGGCAGTGTATTCATATCTTCATGGGAGATCATATTGTTTTCAGCCCTAATTCTTCTTTCTTTTTTTATATCCCTAAGTTAGCTTGCATTGGTCTTCAAGTGTGGTGCTTGGAGCCCAACTTTGTATTCTAGGTGAGACTTTCCTGGGCTGACTGGGTTAAGGCTGCTTCATGTGCATTCTTGTTTATGCATCTCCAAACATTTGACTTTCCTACAAGAGCTTAACCCTTGTTTCAAGGTCAGCTTGCTGCTCCAGCACAGCTGGCAACCTTCTGTTGTGGCCCTCACCTTGCTGTTTGCTTGGTTAATGCTGCCCAAGAACACTTTTCACAGTTGAATTTTATCTGATATCAATCAGAACAGTTTTCCAGCATGTCAGAGTTGTGCAGAATTGTAATTGTCCTGCAGCTCATTCTATTTTTCTGCTGCTTGTCCCGAGGTCGCTCTGTCTTCCATCCTTTGTTACCAACAATGAACTCAGTGAATTGAACTGGATTCCTGCTTGGTATGTTCTCCTGGGCACTGCTGATAGCTTCTCTTTGGGTATGGTTATCCAACAAGAACTGCTCTCACTGTAGAGCCTTTACTTGCCTGCCAGCATCAGAAGTCATTGAACTTGACTGTGTAACCTCAGTGGCTTCTCTCCTGTCCCTAAGCCCTGTGCTGGGATGTCAAAGTGAACCTGGTTGGGTGCTGCTCACCTCCTCGTTACCTTTTAGTGCTTAAAACTGAGATTTAGGGCACCAGTAATGTGAATCTGACTCTTTGATTTTGAAGGCACAAATAGGTTGAAGGGAAACTTCTGAAACTGATGTCCAAAAGTTTTAAGTAGTCTGTTGCTGCCTGGGCTCAAACCTGTCATGTAACAGCCTGGCAAAATCCTAACTAAATCGACATAAAAAAATCTTGAACTTTCCAGAGAAGAGTTTCCACAAGCCCCATCTCTTTTGGAATTGTTTGACACAGTTCTGGAAATACTTTTCATTGTTGTTCTTCCAACCTCCGTCCCTGTAAACTTTCATCTCCACTTTCCAGCAGTTTCCTCAGTTCTGCTCTAAACATTGCACTGTGCATGACCTACACATATCTAGCAGTTGATCCTCATCACCCAGATGCAGTCAAGTACAGTTTTAATGCCACGGGCTATGAAGTGTAATAATTTCTTATAACCATTTCTTTCCTTTGTGTGCACCAAGGAGACAGGCATCTATCCGTGACAATCGTGCTGCAGTCTTAAATTCAGAAGAGGCTTAAAAAGTCTGGTAATCCTTTTCTAAAAACTTTTAATGTTGGTCTGTAAAATCCTAGCTGAGAGCACATCAATGGTTACTTCTGACCTCCAGCGTGATGCCAAAAGTAAGGCAGCATCTCTTGGAATTGAGGTGTTAAACAGTGCAGATGATGACATGTATATTACAGAGTCACAGAAATGCAGGGGTTGGAAGGGACCTCAAGAGATCGAGTCCAAGCCCCCTGCTACAGCAGTTACCCTACAATAGGTCGCACAGGTAGGTGTCCAGATGTAAAAATTGATTAAATGTCACTTTTCTGACATAGTAAGATGTACATAATACTTCAGTTGCTCTTGGATTGGAAGTGAGATATTAAATTTAATGTACCTTGTTTGTCAAAGTCTTTATTAAATAAGACTGCATTAAATAAATTGGATTAATTGAGAAGCTTCAAAACAGCATTTCAAATAAACTTAATTGAAAATAATGTACGACTCTAATGATCTTGACTGCCCATGAGCGGTGTTTCCAGCAGGACTGCAGAACTAGTGAGAGAAGGCTGGGGAGGCTGGGATCTTCCCTTTCCTGCTCCCTTCAGCAGGATCAAATAACACCAAACCATTTTCTAGATTCTGAACTAGGTGAACTGTTAAACTGAACCCAACTGAAGCAAATGTTTTTTTGCACCTGCAGAGTAGGCTGCAGCTGTCAGAAGCTTGTTTATCGCTGAAGTACTCTTTGGGTTCAGGTGCTCAGCCGTTGACTTCCCTTGAACGCAGTGGTTTGGTGTTTCAGAACTTCAGCAGAAAACATATTACTGCTCGTTACAGACTATGGCATGTTTAACCTTTGCTAGAGTGAAGATGCCAGAATCTCAGATGTAATCTCAGAGGCTTATTTTGGAGTGTGTTTAGATAAAGTGTACTATTATCAGTATTGAAAGATTTCATCTGAAATCTTTCATTTGGAGGGCTGAGAGTTTTCAAGTGAAGAGCTGAAAGGACAAGCTTGCATCTCTCTTGCTGTTGACTGTATCTGATTAAAATCTTTACTGTTTTGTCCTTCAGCTTGGTTACCGGGAGCTGATCTTGTCAGAATGCAGTCATCTGTAAGCATAATTGCCCAAGTGGGGAGGACACAGATTTCTTGTCTAAACACTCATGGTCCTGTCCTCTCTTGCACTGGTTTTGTCTGCAGATGTACATGCTTGACTTGCTAGTCAAGCAATTTACCTGCCACTGTTTCAAGCCTCCGCCTTATGTCCTGGTCAGTAAAGATTAAAAACAAAAGACTTTCTCCTTCCCAACTTTCACTTCTCGTCAAGCATTCTTGGGGCTCAGGTAAAACTGCACTATACTAACCGAAGCACAGTCTGTGATACATGTGTGCTGGTTGGCACCTTGTGTCCACTTGCTTCCCATCCAGGAGCATGGTTTTTGCATTAAGGCTGTGTACCCTCTACTGGGTGAGAGTAACTGTGTACCCTCTACTTTGGGTGAGCTTGGAGTCTTAGTGACTTCAATAATCCACTTTGGCAAATGAATCTCTCCACAGACCTTGCTTGTAGAATTAGTGACTCATTCATTAAACATCTGATAGGGTTGTGGTATCGCACACTGAAAATACTGAGATTTTCTTTCAAGCAGAAGATCTATTTTCAGTGTTAAAAAGCAAAAAGCACCAATGTAGTTCAGGAGAGTTCATCTTAAACTGTTTTTTCCTGATTTAGTGTAGTCATCTTCTCTTATGTGGTGTAACTTCCATTGTTACCTGAGATTTCCATTAGTTACAAAAGTTTTTCCTAGATACATCTGCTGCGGTTGTGTACCCCTTTCTTAAAGAGCTCAAGGCACAAACTGGGCATTTCCTAATTAAGCTGTTCAGTGTGTAGTTGAAGGCTAAATGCTCAGACAAGAAAAGTGGTTGCCCTGCTTCTGGAATGGTTTAGTGAACCAGGAGAATTTAAGCTGCATAGCTCAAAGGCATTTATTTTTATTGAAGTAGCTGAATAAGCCTGGCAAGAGGGATGTCCCTGATGACACGTTGAGCAACATCTGAGTTGAACGTTGAAAGTCCACAGGATATCAATGTATGTACTGCTGTCCTCTTTATTTCTTTCCATTGCTATAGTGAACTCCAGTATGAGCAGACTGCTCATGCTTTGAGTATTGGTGGATTGTTTCTGAGAGTTCCTGTGTGGAAGAGCAGTATATATGTAGTGTGGACATGTTCAGTAATTATGACATTCAAAAACTTACATGGGTGTGCAAAACAGAAGTTGGAAACTGCCAAACTGCAGCTTAGCGCTGTAAGGAGCACCGGCAACAACTTGAAGCTAGCATTTGGTTTTGGTATTTGTAATACAATGTATGAGGCATATGTTATAGAAAAATTATGCTACTTGAAAGCTGTGTGGTGTGTAGATTTTTTCTAGTCAGAGAGGTAGCTGGATTGGTGTTAGAAAACTTGATGTTTGTGTGCTGCCTCCTGAAGTCCTGGAGATGTTGTCTCCTGCAAGATGAATTAGAGTTTCTTGGGTAGGAAATTGCATATGGTCAGCCATGACTGAGAACAGGCTTGGGGCTGTGGAAGGGAACTCATTTTGTCTGTGACATCCTCTGTCTGGTATCTGCTCAATGCTCTTCTGTGCTCTTTCAAGACAGATAATACAGCAGAAAGCTTGAACTACTGCATGCAAGCCTCACGAGGACTTTGTTGCGTAGCTCTACCTGTAACTTACTTTAAGTTTTGGGGTTTTGTATAAAAATATACAAACAATATACAAAAGTGCTAAAATAAGGTTAGACACGCTTGCTCATTTGATACGGTTACAAAATGATCTTCTGGGGAGTTACACTTATTAGACAAAGATTGAAACTTTCCTAAATTGGTTGCAGCACTGCGTGTCCTGAGGGAAACGCTGCTCTTAATATGGAGAATTAGGGCAGTAAGGCTGGGGGAGCGTACTTGGTGTTATTACAAGCACCGAGATGCACGGATATTTACAGAACACTGCTAAGCTCTTGAGTTCTAAATTTAGCAGTGTCTTTAATTCACCAGCTGTAGTATTTATTGAAAAAATATTTGATCTGCCATAGGTTCCTTGTTTTTCACTTCCATGCCCGTATGCAGGCTAACGTTTGGGAGACTTCCCTGTGTGCAGATTAGACAGCTCGTTAGATCTCTGAAATGCCACGAAGTAGCATCTTAACACAAATGTTTTTCACCTGGCCTGAAGCCTACAGCATGAACACTTGGGATCATAAAAACAAACTTACTAGTTGGGCTTTTTATTCTAAATGAGCCAGCCAGATGTCTGAAACTCTTCAGAATGAACCTGAAGGCAAATAAGAGGAGGTTTAATAGCTGTATTTGGGGAGTGAGGTGTATGGGAGGATTTGTCTAATCCCTTAACACCAAGCCCATAGGGTTTGGCAACACAACAGCACTGCTACTGGTTTCAACCTTTCACAGGGGTCAGGGTGTGTGATAGTGACAGTGTTTACTGCACACACAAGTTAGGGGTCGGTGCTATGTGTTTTTCAGGTCTGACTATTTTTAAAGCACGTGCCTGTGTGACTTCTAATTTTAAGTGCAGTCACTAAGGGAAAGTAGGTGATGCTGTTGCTTATCTTTAATTTTTTCCCCTGCCTTTTCTCTGACTGGAGTGAGGCAAATATCCCAGTAGTAGAGCCACTTCGTATTTGCACATTTCACAGCCTTAGAGTAAAACAGTATCTTGTGAGTCTTGTGTACCATTTGCTTTAGTGGGAAAACAGTAGTTTTAGGTTGGTGGTACGCTTTTCTCCATATGCAAACATTCCCTCTATAAATTACTTTGTAGTGAATGTGAATTTTGTATCCCACTAGAGATAAAAATGATGATGATCCATTGGTTTTCAAATAGGATATTTTCTAAACAGTATGTGGAGAGGGAAATTATTTGTCTTCAATCTGTCAGTAATGTAGATTACAAGTAGAAGTGATACTCTTAAGTGATGATTGCCTGTTAGGTTCTTGGTCTGAACTATTTAAATGGGCTAGAGTACCTAGTTTGAGCTAGGATAGCCTTCAAATAATGACTGTTAGCACACTTTGTAACTATAGCTAAAGCGTGGAGTTCGTGTGTAAAGGCTTCAGTAGATCAGAATTCTGTTCCTTATCTCTGTACAAGAGCATTTCTGTGCTTTCTGCACTCATGCTGAGGAGAGGGAAGAGAAAGTCAGGCTCCCACATTGTGGAGAAATGACTGGTCATAGGCTAATGCTGATAGCTAACTCTGAACACAGTAGGTATTTATATCCTTTGGCAAAATTAATGAAGTCCTTGCCTGTGATTTAAATAGTGGTAGATTATTTTAGGAAGGAACACTAGTAACAAAAGTATCTTGATACAGGATGAGACACAAGACACAGCTCATCTGTTCTCCTGTCTGACAAAGACTTTGAAAGATGCAGGATCACTTGTCTGTGATGTGAACGTTAAGTTTTGCTCAAGTCTGAAACATGGGTTGAGGCTTCATATTGATGCAAGCTGGCGATAATAAAAGCTTTAACCTTCAGCACTGGGTTGAGCTCTTCACTTCAAATTTCTGTGGTGATATATTACCTGTTTAGGTATGACCTGGAAGAAGTCTCTTGAGCTTATTTGACCACTTCTTCCACTGTTTCGAGAAATGTATTTCATAACATCCCCTATCTTCACCCTTCCTTCTCCTTTCTGGAAGGAGACTTTCTTCCTGATTTAAAAATGAACACAAACCATCTGAGAGATTAAGGATAGTACTTCTTACAACAGTTCATTCTGTTAAAGATTTAAACCTTCCATTTTTCTAAATTCAAATTCTATGAAAACAGGTTTAGATCTTTGTTCTGTACATATTTTTCCGCCAAACTGGGTGGATTCTGCATTTAGAGGAGAACCTCTATGCTGAAGTATCACCTTTAAGCTCTTTCCAGCACATCATCTGGCTGTGAATTTTGTGAACTGGAAACCACCACCTTCAGCCAGGATATTCTTTTTAGTTTAATTCTGGTTCTTCTGCTTGCAGATTTCACCATCTCACATGGGGAGCTTTGAACAAGGTCTGTTTTTTCAATCAGAAAACTGAGTACTTCTTGTTCCCTTTGAGTTCAGAGGATTTGCCAAAACATGTTGCATTTTAAGGAATAGTCCAAAGGCTGTGTTTGGTTGAGGCTTTACTCCTTTCTTATAGAAGCTTCTGCATCTGAAGTGTAGGGGTTAGAGTATAAAGGAATGGATAGGATGCTGTCTCTGTTAACAGTTTATATTTTGTCAGAGCTGTCTCGGTGACCAGATGGTGCTGGAATGGTGATGCTTTAGGGTCAAAATGTAGGGAAATTAAGGGCTCCACTGCCATTTTTCTGCATTTGAGGCATGTGGACCTTCAATTGTTCTCTTCTATTGCTGGAGGTGATAACAACCCAAATCCTATTTTTTTTTCCGCCTTAGAGTGGTGAAATATAGTCCTGTTTGCATGGTAGGTGAGGTATGTTCTTCTGTGGACTGTTTTGAGCTCTTTATATTGCTTACGCTTCCTGAATCAGTGGAATATCTGAGAAACTCGATTCTAGTGTCCATCAGTTAATATAAAAGATGCCTTCCAGCATTTTTCTTGTCTCTTTCTCTTGCAGTTTTCTGCTGGAGTTGTGGCAACCGTAATCCAGGCTAAAACACCTCATAATGTCGAGGCTTTCGTGTAATAAAAACTGGCTTATGAAAGAATTGTATGGAGAAAGCTGAGAGATTCTGTAGCTCAAGAAATACCTTTCCAGTCTTAGTCCTCTCACAACTGCAGATGCTGGAACTAGCTTCTCTGGCTTCATTCTGAGTTTCAGCATGTGCGGGGGGTTTTGTTGAGCCTTGCCTTTTGTGTTGTCTCAGCTCTTCAGGGAGAAGAACTACTGTTTAAAACAGGGTTTGTTAGACAGCTGCGAAACTGTGATTATTAACTGTACTTTCTTCACCCTGTTCGAATAATCAGAAACTTTGTCATTCTAATACAGTATGTTTTTCTACATGTAGAGAACCTTGGAAAGCACTAGCACAACAGGTTGCTAGTTAAGTATGGGGACTCCTAAAGTACAGCACATGGGACTGTCTGCTTCTGATACCTATCTCGTGAAACACTGATGAATGGTTCTGTAGTGGCAGGAAACTGTACAATTAAAGCTCCAATTTAGGCTTGATGTGGAATTTTGAAGTGTTTCAAAATAACCACTCTGCAGAATAGTGCTAAAAAGCACTGAAAGTGCAAATAATTTTCTTAAAATGCATGCTATTGATAACCTTTCTGGGCTAAAAGTTGGTAATAATAGACTTATGTTACAAGGAATGCTTAGCCTCCCTGTGAACTCCTTAACACTGTGGTAAATAGTGTGTTTTATAAGCAGAATGTTCTCTTTCCACTTGGAAGCTGGAATTGTGCATTGTGAGAAACTAGATATGTAGTTTCTTTCAGATGTCATAAAGTATTAGTTTAGAAGTTTCAAAAAAAAAAAAGAACCCAAACTGAAGAAACTCCTTTGGTCTTCTGGTTGTGCTTGAAACAAGGCAAAGTTTGGATGGACAACGCTTTGTTAAAACTTTATTGGTTTTGCATGGTGTTTCAATTTTGAGATGCTTCCTGGTTGCTGTGGAAAGTGCCGGGAGGCAAAAATCACGACATCTTTCATCTGAAATCTAGTAGCAAAATCATCTAGATCTGGAGTTAGTACTGCTGGGGTGATTAGCTGCTTTGGCTTGCTGAAGCAGAGATAATATATTAAAGGACCTACTTATCCGAATTGGAATTTTGACTCTAGCTAATCCTTTTCTTCTGCTGGGAGCTGGCTAAGTATGTCTTTATGGGATTGTTGGTAATAAGGGCTCCATGTAGATAGCTGAGGAAAGAGTAGGAAATAATGTGAAGGAAAAAAGGGAACAACCTTCCGTGTTCTCAGTGGACAGTATTAGTCCCATAGGCAGAACTGTGGAATTAAACTCATCAGAAACACCTACATTAGTGTTATGGGGAAATAATCTAAAATCTTGTTATCTCCTCCTCTTCATCCAAGACAGAACTTCAGGGACAGAGGAAAAATTGTTAGAAGTGTTTCAAACAAATGTAAATTTTCCCAGCAAGAGAGCTGTTGCTGGAACATTGTGTCCTGCAGGATGCAGAGGAGTAGGAGTGTGTTGGAAATGAATCTGGCTGCCTTACTCTCTAGGAGCCAAGAAGAGATTTTTGAATTGGCTTTATATTCTTCATCAAGACTTTTCATCACTTTGAAAGCAGGTTGTCAAATGAGATGAGCCTCTGGCATCCTCTGACTGGGGAGGAGGATCCGTATTTTTAGTAGTCTTCCCAAAAAAGACCCTGGTGACATCACTGAGAAGATGCAGAATTTGTGACGTGAGCACTTCTCTCTCCACCCTTCGTTTTGGCAAAGATGTTATAAGACATTACTACTTGTGGCTAAAATTTTTAAGAAATAAGACTTCATTAATATTACTCTACAAAAACAATGATAAAACCTCTTTCTTTAGCACTGTAGGAGCACAATAACAAACCTATACTCAAATTTCAGAATATTTGTCGTACAACAGAATGTAAATTTGGAAATGATGGCGAGGCCAATATCCATCACGGTGCATTCTCAATCAGTGAGGAATGTTAGCTTTGGCTTGCTGTTGCATTTGGAGATCGTTGGGTTTTTGTATCCCATTTATGTTATTCCTTTTCATTAGTCTGTCTTTCAGCAATAAAAATAGCTTCTTTACCCCCACCTCCCAGTTTAAGGAGATCCTAGCAAGATTATGTCTCTCCCAGCGCAAAGACTCTAACATCTTTTGTTATGCGTGTTTATCTTGGATGGCTCAGCTTTCTCACTTCGACCTAATCAGGCTTCACAAAGGATGGTGTGCGAAGGGAAAGATGGCCCTAATCTTTCAGGACCTCGCCAAACTTTGGATCTCCAAGAGGTATTGTTATCTTCAGGCTTGGGGATCTCAGCAGCTGAGCAAGGCAAGTTCAGACAGCCTGTGGAGTCTTGGTGTCCGCAGAGGCGTGTATCTTCGGGATATGCTTGTGGCTTGCATTGGGCATGTGGTTGCAGTGATAGGCGGAACTTGGTGGCACGAAGAGCCCTGCTGTGAGGCTGCTGAAGTAATGCAAATGCAGCAGGATCCACCCTAACAAGGATGGTCAAAGAGTTCCTATGACTGAAAATGCAATTAGTTTGAAGCACTAAGCAGTAAGAGGGGCATTCAGCTTGATGTGAGTGAGGGGTGATTGGAGAAGAAAGTAATTTGCCTCGAAACAACTCTGAAAGGAACATGTTAGGAGGAAGTACGTAAAGAGATTACCATGTATGTGGGTACATACATTAAATACATACTGTAGCAGAGAATCTTGAAACAAATGAAAACTACCAAAAAAAAGTGAAGGTACCACAAGGAGTTTTTGTAACGTATGAAACTTCCTTTTAGGAGGCATTGAGGGCAGAGATCCTATAAGACTTGAAAATTTTGTAATATGGATGTATTAGTCAAGTTGTAAAATGACAGCTGCACAGCAAGGCTGAAGTGACCCATAGGAACCTCCCATTTTCTGATGGCCAACATGAATTTACAGAGATAAGAGAAGCAATTCCATGTAGAGTGTGAGTAGCTCAGCTCATGGCAGCTAGGACTTCCCTCACTGAGGGAAGGTGCTGGGGCTGCAGGGCTGATTTCAGCTAGCTGTGTGCTGCTGGGTTTGAGTAGCATAGGAGTATGAATTGGAAAAGAGGAGCTAGGCATGTTCAAACCTTGCTTTGGGAGGGGGTTGGGTGGAGGGGTTCTAATTCCTAATTACAGGAGAATCTGCTTGGCATATTGTCAGAGTGGATTACTTCTGGCTGAGGCAGGTCTGTGACGCGAGATAAAGTACGCTGAAGGAGGATGAGGGAATTCCCTTCCGAAGTATCTTTCTGACCTGAACTAAAACTCATTCTTTGTGCTTGGTTCTGAGAAATAGAATTTGCTGATGGGAGGAGGAGCAGGACTTTTTTGATGTCTCTTCTAGAATAAATAAATAAATACTGCTGATAGTGTGTTGCCAACATGAGAAACACTCTTTGGAATTTCCACTTTGCTTGTGGTACCAAATAGATTTGGGTTGCACAGGGTTAGACAGTGCTTAAATGGTTGTAACTCAAGTCTTACTTTAAACATCAGGTAAGGTTTAAATGGATGATTGCTGTCTAGTTCAGTCTGATTCTGAAGGTGCTATGCCTCCCCATTATCTTTTCACATAACTGAATGTATTGGTCCGTTAACTAAAAATGAATGCCCTTCTATTTTCACCTTTTTCTACTTTGTGTGGTGCGCACTTAAAAATTTTCAAGTGGAGCATTTGCAGATTAGAAGATTAAGCAAAATACAAGTAAGTTATATAGTTAACTGATTACAGATTAAAACTGTGCTCCTCCTCTGTTTTTCATAACTTTATTGGATTTGCTTGCTTCTATTTCTGGGGGAAAAAAACTCAAAAACCTGAAGCTTAGTAATTAAGCACCTGCTGAACTTTTCAGCTGTTTCTTAATAGTAGCCTCTTAGCTGCAGAAATCTTAATCCTCAAAATAATCTGAAAGTCTTTGTGCTGGTTACTAGATTCTTTGTTTTCACAATATTTTTTAGGCTGTATATGGATGACTTATGCCATCCAGTCAGCCTTCTTTCTTGTATTCTGGTTTTCTAGATCTAGTTCTAACTTTACTAGGGCTGGAAGGGAGGTAAAAGTCCCTTTGCATTACAATACACTTGATCATGCCACTTCAAATAATACTTTGTTCATGTTTGCCCTTAACTTGCTTACTATTTCGTGAATCACACTTTCCATGGCAGGTGCTTACTTTGAAGAGGGTTTATGTCATTTTTACCAGCGAGCATATGACCTTGAATGTTTTTGATATTTGTCTTGGTGTAATTTCAGAACAAGAAATGGTAAATATTTCAAATCTTTGTGCCCTTTCCTGGAAGATAGGGTGCATTCAGCAAAATGTCTCCACATATCCACATACCTGGGTAGCGTTATATATTGATGAACAGCTGTAAGCATTGCCTTGTAGCAAACAAAACTAGATAGAAGGATGAGGATGAAGGATGGTCAAAAGTCAGGATTTTGGGCAGCTCTCAGGCTAATTAGGAGCCTGACAAAATGGATGACTGAAGGTGAAATAGCGTGTGGCCAATATATGAAATCGTATTTGAACTAACAATAGACAACAGGTTTCAAAGGTAATCTTGCAATGCCATTAATACTATTAATATATTTAAGTTTTAGATGGGTTTAAGTTCGGTCATGGACTGGATGACTTTTCTCTTGCTACTACTGGTTACTTAAGCAGCTGATAAGTAACATTCTGGGAAGGGTGGAATATTTTACACAAATTTTCAGTGATTTTTCTGCCACTTGTTTTTACTGTGGATTTAAAAGCCAGCAAACGAAAACAAAATTCTGATGTTAGAATTGGCTGTATTCTTTCCTGAAGGCTTTTTTTGCTTCGTTTGAATTTAGTGTAGTGCTCATGTGTGGATTTCTTTTTTTAATCCCGGGAAGGTAACTGCAGTCATGGAATATACTCAACAATTCTCAGTTATAAATTCAAGAGTGTGTTCAGTGCATGCCAGTAGTGGATCATCAGCAGGAGTTCAGTAAGGATGTTTTGGTTAACACAGCAAGGCAAAGTTACTGGAAGCAGTTCCTTGGAGGTAGTGTGGAGAAATTGTGATGAATATTGGTACTTGCTTTTGAAAACTGGAAGCTGATTTGAGAACCACGGTGAACCTAAATGACTTTGTGATAGAAGAAGGAAAAGAATTACGTTTTTCTCTGCTAACTGCTGAGGAATGAGATGAAATTAAGAAAAAGGTCACTTGCTGTGGTATAATCAACCAGCCAATACAGAATGTTGGAAAGACAGTGAGGAGTTATCTGCAGCAGTTAAAAGTTACTGATGATGAGGGAGGAGAACTAGAGATCCTATGATTCTATGTTTAGGAGAGGAGGCGTAGAGCGAACCTACTGCTCTTGATATAATGACTGCTTGCAGAACATAATAACATCTAAGCTTTTGTCAGTGATTACATGAATGGTTGTCTCTCCTGCTTACCAGGTTAAGATCTGATGTTTGCTGACAGACAGCGATTGCACAGTCTTCAAAAACAACAACAAACACAGGAATGCATTAAAAGTAGTGGGGGGCTTGGAAAGTGGTGAGAGCACTTGAGCTACCCACTGTTCCACTCTTCTAAGAAGGGTTTAGTGATGAAACAAAATGGTATAACTGTTGCTAAACATACAGCAGTATGGTAAGTAGCTGCACGTTTCATAGGCTGTTATTGTACACCTAGTTTTCAGTGTAGTAGTTTAAATGCGGGACATACTCATGTCTTCCTGGTCCAAACTCAAGTTGTGTTATGGCAATACTAGCTATGATGTACCCAATAATGTTTCTGACTTCTTCCTTTTTTCTGTCTCAGTTTTACAGAAAAGCAGACATGAAACACTGACAGCATTTTGGAAATAAACTTTGGCAATAAGATGGAAGCATAAATCTCAAGACTTCAAACCAAAACAGCAATGGCTTGTGGTTGTTGAAACAAGACACTTAAGAGCCTCCAACACTTCTGTGTGAGCAGTAGAAAAGGAACGACTACAATGGTAACACTAATAACAGAAAAGCTGCAGAACCAGAGCTTGGATGATCTGACATGTAAAACATACAATATTAATCTGGTAAGGCTATATGAAAATAATGTGTAAATATGAAATGACAAAGTAGTCAAAGGTAACTCAAAACTACATTTGAGAGTGTAGATCAGCTGGTTAGGACTGCCTTGTCATGTGGATGGAGGTTTTAAGGAGGAAAACAATGCGAATTCTATGTGTGCTTGACTTAAGGAGATAG
The DNA here is from genome assembly GCF_002078875.1 of Numida meleagris. Lineage (NCBI taxonomy): Eukaryota > Metazoa > Chordata > Aves > Galliformes > Numididae > Numida > Numida meleagris. The sequence goes on from NC_034412.1 coordinate 90,725,200, forward strand.
TTCCTTATTGCAATTCTATTGCAATTATCGTTTAACCTTCTGCTTTCACTTAATTAGCTGAAAGCCTGTGTACTAATGACAAAAGCATTATCAGGGCTTCTCAGTATTTTTTCCCCAGATGAAACCTCAAATGCTGGTATCTGAAATCTTTCTTTAGTTTGTATGTGCTAGATGTCTGACAATGCTGTTTAGTTATAAATCTCAGTAACCACTTGTTGGTAGCACGAGGAAAGAGAAGATAACCATCTACTGAACACAGCTGAACTAAAAGTAAGATTCCTGACTATCGGCTTACTGATCTACATCAGTAGATTCTTGCTATATCAATGTGTTAGGTGGCTGGTGTGCTCAGAAAAGTTCTGTAATGTTTACTGTTTATTTCTGCTGGTTTAATTTGCGTGCCTGTGGGCAATTCAGGCATGGTATTCAGACTATAAGGAATCTATTCTCTTCACATCTCATTTGTGAGATGAAATTCACTCTACTCCAGAGAGAGTTTAAGAAAAGGTGTATAATAGTCTCCTGTTAATCTTGGGTGCCCACCTGATACCATACTCTGCTTATAATGCCTAGCACTGCAGCAGCTTTGTTTCATTGACTTTAATTGCAATTGTACAGATAAAACTCTAGGGTACTAATGGAACAGGACAGAAAAAAAATGACTAAATGTCAAATTATTTTTCAACTCTGGTTCTGTTATTTAAACACTAAGTAATGCAAGCATTGAACCTGAGGCATGTTCAGTTACTTTAACAGTAAGACTTCTTCCTGTGTTGTAACCTGTGCTTCAGTAGCCAAACAACTTCCTTATTTACTTCACAAGTGCAGACCAGGTCAGTCATATACAGTGGAGCTTGTGTGTAAATGCTTCTAATTCTTATGTGAGGCACTTCACTCCTCGGTGTTGCAAAAAAATGAGGTGTTTTGTGCATACATGAAACCTGATGGAAAAGGTGTCTAGTAGTATGCGCTGATCTTAATATTTATTCTTAAAACTTGAACAGCCCCGTTTAGAGTCCTCTAATAATTTGCATAGTTCTGAATCTCCACCTGAAAAGTGTGCAATTCTTGAAAGGAATATATAAAAGTTTGGAAACAGGATATCTCAGAATAGGAATACTTAGCTTGCATTTATTTCAGCTAGCATGTTGAAGCACTTGGCGTAGGCATTTTGTAGGGGAATCTGCTTTCATCATGAACTGGCAATCTCATCTCACTTCTAGCTAAACCGTAGGCCTTGATGTGGGTAAATGATGACCTGTGGTTAGTAGCAGCGCTTCTAAAATGTAGTGGGCAGCTTGTAATTCATGTAGAATCATAGTTTGAGCCATTGAAGTTTGCAGAACTTCAGAAATTGAGACATCCTTCTATTGATGGTCACTGAGCTTTTGGATCAGGGACTTGTTAGAGCAGAGGAGGATGTACTGCTATTTTTACACTGCATGGACTTTGTACAGGAATACTTTAGCCACCACTCTTCTGTTTTCTTATTCTTTTACTTATCTGTCTTTAAAATAAAACAGGGAGAAGAATTACTAGAGTGGAAATGAAAATGACAAATGATGTGTTGTCAGTGCACAAATCTCCTTCCTTCCTCACACTTTTGAACCATCAAGTAATTGGTTCTTTAAATGCTGTAGTCCTTGAAGGAAGATAGGTTCTGAGGTCAGGGATAGGTTCTATCTATGCACAATGGCAGCTTGAAGTGTAGAAATCATGGGGTGAGGTGTAGAAATGAAGAATAAGCAAGTGGGAAGAAAGGTACACCAACTAGTTGCTCCCTACCTAAAAGGATTCATAGAAGCAAGTGATCACTTTCCAAATAAAACTTGAACCTAATAATGATCAAAATACACTTTTCTACTAGTAAAGGTTATTAAATTTTAGAAAGGGAGAAAACTGAGTTATGGTGGGAGAGTGAATCAGCTGTAGCATATTTTGTAGACTTTTTGGTAAGAAGTTCATCTTAATGCTGCAGTTTCAAATTGCTACTGTTAGTAGAAGAAACAATTCTTAAATAGTCTTGCCTGCACTTTTCTTCACATGTGCTGGCACAAGTTTGTGGTACCATGCAGTGAATCATCTAATGAGCTGACAGGATCACAACTAACCTCTCTTGCCTGGATTAATGTTAACTCCTATTGGTTTCATGATCCTGCTCACAGCGCATCTGCGTAACTGTGTGTCTTGGCATAGGTAGATACAATAGCTAGGGAGGGGAGGAAATGTTGGTTTATGCTGACTTGAAATGACCCTGAAACAAGTCTAGACTTTAACCTTAGTAGCCTACTAGAATTCTTTCAATCACTTAGCTTCTGGTGGTCTCAAAGACCTTTAAATACCCCCAGAAGACTTCAGCCTTTTTAAATCATAAACTTGGGAATGGAGAAGCTGTTCTGGAAGCTTGTCCTGTTTAAGTTTGCCGAAGCAAAGCAGTGTTTGCTGACCTCTGAGTTGGATTACAATTCCATGAAAGTATAAGTTCAAGTTGATCAGCTTAGTTAACAGGAAAATGTATTTGATAAAATATGTGCCTGGTTGTTGAGCCCATGTAGCAGTGTGGAATAAGCTTTTTAGGAAGCTCTGACACTCACTGATCTCCATCCTGACATTGAGCCCTGACCACACCCTCTCTGGGTACAACCTCACAACCAATTCTTCATTCATCGAACAGTCCACCCTTAATCCATATTTGTACAATTTGGAGAGAAGGATGTTATGGGGGACTGTGTCAAAAGGTCTTACTGAAGTCCAGGTAGACTCTTCCCTCGTTCACTGATGCAGTTACACCACCACAGAACTACAAAAGATGGGTCATGCAGGATCTGCCCTTGGTGAAGCCGTGCTAGTTACCCTGTAACACCTCCCTTTCTTCCATGTGCCTTAGCCTAGGTGCCAGGAGGATCTGCTTCATGTTATTCCCTGGCACTGAGTTGAGGCTAACTTGGTCAGTAGTCCCTTGGTTCATCTTTCCTACCTGTCTCAAAAATGGATGCTGTATTGCCTTTTTCTAGTCACTGGGGACATCAGCTTTCTGCCATGACTTCTCAAATATCATTGAGATTCTTGGCTTTGGATGAAAAGCCAACTCATAGAAAGACTTGAGGACTAAGTCTGAAATGTGACTTGACTTGATCGCTTCTTCATATGCTGATAACAGATGAAACACTTTTCCTTGCTGTTTTCTAGCTGGTCATAATTAGAAGGTGTTTGGTAGAAATGGAAGTCTGATTTGGAGACTTATTCGAACTATAGACGTCACACTTACATTGGGACTTGAGTAGTAAACTCTGGCTTTCCTGTGGTTTGGGAAGAAAGCCAATTAATTGGAAGAATTCCAAATGTACATAGGAATTGGAGAAAATGCATTGAAGTGACAAGTTTAATTTTAAGATTGTGAGGATTAGGAAATATGCTTTTTGGGGTAAAATACATGTTTTCTTGTTGCATTTTTTTAAGCATTCATTCAAAAAGCAGTAGTTGGAAGATGGACATGCTTGAGCTCTGGAGTGTATCAGGAAAAGGACCTGATTTAATAACTTGGCCTCGTTTAAAGAAAGTGTCCTTCACTTAGAACTTAGCAGACTTCCCCATTGCTTTGTAAACTCTGCTTATCTTTTTTTTTGCCAGTAGAATCATAAAGAAAAAATAATAAAAAGAGTCTTTGTTCAGGAAGCTTCAGGTAGTTCTTCCCATGAAATGAACTGACTGGAGGAAAGCAGTTTATGTAGCCAATCCAGGAGAGCTGATAAACTGGTTCAGGGCTTTGTTACAGTAAACCTGGTGGGACATCTGCCTTGTTCTCTACAGATAAAAAGAATCATAACTGCAATAAACAATTTACAGCTTTACAGGTCCCACTTAAGTTTGAACTTACAGACGTCATTAAAATACACTAACAGGTAAAACTTCCAAGTATTTTTAGTTTCAGTTATAGAAGGCCCAAGTGCATGTGAGAGAGGTTCTTCACCGCCGTATTTCACTGCATCAAGCTTTTACTGAAAATGATGCACTTCTTCCTTTCTCTTGCAATCAGTATCAGATGTCACACTTAGTGGGACTCTTTGGTTTCAATCTCCAAAGAATTGACACTTTTTTGTGATTTAACAGGATTCTGTGTAAATGATCACTTTAGAGAACGAATTGTAGCTGTAATGTGCTTATCTCACAGAACTGAGCACGGACTTCCCTAGAAGCTGCTCAGAAATAGCTTTAAGGATGGAGCTCTTGGCTGTTAAGAACACTGCAGCCATTCCCTGTAGTACAGGTGATCTATGTATATGTAGTCCAATTTTTTCAATCCCTTTCAAAAATGCTTTTTTCAACTATCAAAGAAGCAGTAGAGTACTTCCTGTTTGATGGACAAGGCTTTCTAAAGTGGTTAGATTGCAGGAAATGAAATAGATGTTTGTGAAGAGCACCTGTGAAAGATGCATTTGGTCAAATCTTTGTAAAAACTAAATAGCAATCTAATGATGGTCACATGGGATTGTCTTCAAGGTTCTGATCCTTCTAAGTATCCAAGATCTTAGCCTGTGCATGTAGTCTCTTAAACAACCCTAATATTAAAGTCATTGTCCTCCACATGCCTTGAGATGAATTAGCTTTAAGACTTCAGTGTGGCATTTGATTGCAATACATATTTTCCTTAGTTGTAAATTGATAGTTGAATAGATTGATGCTGTCTTCAATTTAGGGAAAACTGGAGAGGGCGGAGTTTGAGTAACCTTATGCTTAAGTCTCAAGTTTTTGTCCTTTAGAGATGGATAAAACACAGCCATTACTGTTATCTCAGTGTACTCTTGTGTTCTGTATGTTATCTTTGTAGCTGTTTATTAAATAATTGATACTAGCATTATGAGTGTGTATAATGTAACTGACGACTGCAGAAGGCAAGCTAGTGAGAGTGGTAGCTTTTGCTCTCAAGTTTGACTTAAATATTCTGAGAAGGACTCTCCAGTTGCGAATTGGATGGAGTGTCGAACTTCTGCTGTTTAAAGTATTTTTCCTTTAATAGGAAGCTATAAATGCATCTGTAGGTGCAAGAAAAAGGTGGTGCAAATGGCTTCTCACATATGTAGATCTTCATATGAAATAAGGTTAAGAATCTGATTGCAGTCTGTCCTTCCAGCAGTTCCTCCATTCCCTACCTCCAAAACGAAGTCACTAAGGGAATACTACCGTAGCTTAGTGTATGTCGTATCACATCAGTGATGTTCAGTTGTGTTGCTGTAAAGCAAGAAACAAAAGCTTTGTAGGCAAAGGATGTTTGTTTAAAAACTTGTCTGGAAAGGAAGTCTGTGTACAGTACAATCTTTGGCTGTACCCAAAAAAGAGTTTATGTATGAAGTGTTGCTCTTTCGAAGTAATCTTCCTCTCCATCCTGTGTTGTTGATGTAGAGGAATAAAGAATGGTCCTTAGGATCTGCTGGGGGCCTGAAGCCATTTTATTTACAAGTACTTTGTTTGCAGCTTGTGGTCCAGCATCTTATATGCCTGAGAAACCTGGACTCTAACAATGCTTTTGTAGTGATATTTCTTCCTAGGTGAAATTCACTAAGAAAATGGAAACTCCCCTGCATATAAAAATAAGCCTGTATTACTGCACAGGTGCTGCTGACAGAGCTTAACCTTAAATTCTGAAGGCCTTTACGCACAAACTTTAAGTATGGATTTTACATTGTTTCAGACTAAGCTATTGCTGATAAACTTGGAGTTCAAAAACTATGCAAAAGATGAGTTTTGGACAGGATGTACTTTTTTTAAATGGCTCTTATACCTTAAGAAATAAGGAAACATTTTGCTATGCTGATATTTAAGAACTTTAAAAATATTAGTCAAGCCTGCTTTGGATATAAAGTTCCTAGTGGAGACCTTTTAAGATTTGTATGTTTAATTTATCTAGAACTATTCCTCCTTCATTGAAGGTGAAGTATTTTGCTATTTAGCCTCTTAGGATTGAACATGGAAACCTAGTTGTCAGGTTGTAAATTAGCCTCCACTGAAATGAGAATTGAATCAAAGCTTTTTTTCATTAAGAGTGAGCATTCGCTCTTGACTCTGGAGTTTACTCACATGGGCTAATGTTGCCATAGTTTGTTACTTAGTGTATCAGAAAACATTGCTGATAGTTCAAGTTAGGGGTTTTCGTTTTTAAAGATCTGCTGTTCAGGAATTTCTTCAAGATACCTAGCAAAACCCATTCCTTTTAAGGAGGTTGTTAGGGGCGCATTGAGGGAAACTGAAAACTGCATGTGTTTTCCTTGGGGTGTATGCTGGTTCTTTCACACAGTTAAAACTGTTTTTCTGATTGATTTCAGTACTCATCTGAGAAGTTGAACAAAAGTGGCAGCTTGTTCTCTTTCGAAATCAACGGTAAGTTTTTCAGAAGCCTTAGCTGTGTTTTACTGAGGTAATTGGTATAGCAAGCAGCCTTTCTTTTGTAAATAAGGTGAGGGGGATGGAGCATGCTGTTGCAGAGCCTGCTGGTTTAAGCTGGTCTCTGAACAATACTGGGAATAGCTGTTGTTAGTTTTGTACGTTTGATCTGCTTTGCATAGTAAAAGCCCTGGTAACACTTTTTTTGTTATCTGCTTCGGTGTACAGAAGCCCAGCAATGCAGTTTCTCATACTAAACATCTCTACCAGAAGAAAACTCTCACCTCTTTACACACCTTCTTGCACAGGCTTTGCCACATAGAATATCCAGTGTGGTGCAAACCATAAGCTGATGTCCAGTGCTTTGAGTGCATTAGCTTCCCCTCCCTAATCAACATGCCCTTGGTCGTGTTAAGAGTAAACTTTATCGCCAAAAATCAAAACGATGCTTACTGATATGTATACTTTGTGCTGCTTTATTAAGGGATGGGTTTGAAACTTTGTTCTGTTGTCTTTAAGCATGGGCAATTCTTACTCGCTCAGTGTGATTCCCTTTAAAATGTGGTGCTTGGTTTGTATGAGGTTCCAAAGGGAAATAAGAGGTTATCTCAAAATAACACTTTTTGATAGCATGTAAGTGATTAAAGCACATGTGCAACTTCTGACTTTTTTCACAGCAAACTTTAAATCATTTTCCATCCTAGGAGTAGGCTTCCTAAGGATTTTTTTTTTAAATCAAGCCAGTCCAAGCTAAAAATTTGTCCTACAATAGATGCAAGGAGTTTCAAACAGTATCTGGATCCCATTGTGCTGGCTATTTTACTTGCATTGAATTATGGATGGTCCCTGCCTTGAAGAGCTTACGTGCTTAAGGCAAAGCACAGTATGTGGTTGTACCCATCTGAAAGAATGGCGGAGGAAGGACAGAGGAATTCTAATAAAACATGTTGTTTGAATAGGCCAGCTGTCTGCACAGTTAAATGATTTCGAGACAATAGGGTGTTCTTTAAATAAGATCCAAATAAACAGGATAATCCATGACATACTTTGGGCATGGAACATGTACAAGTATTTGGATTTGTAATTTTTAAAGCTACTCAGCAAGTCTTCTGTCTGTTGATTCTAAAAAATGTTTTGGACAACCAACTGTAAGAAAACGCAGGTATTTAATATTTAGGCTATATTCTAGACTCCTAAAAGAGGTCTAGAGGGGAAAAAAACCCCTTTATTTTAAGTAATTCTTTAAGTCCAGGATAAGTGAAGCTTTCTTGGCTAATTGGTTTAAATTAGCAAATTTTCTAACCAAGCATGAAGCACCGCTAACTGGACAACAGTTTTACTGCTTTTCAATTTGCAAATCCAAAGTCTGCTGTAGTTCTTCTTATACTTCATTGTATAATGTGGAGGAACAGCTGTAAAATGTGCAGAATGTTCTCAAAGAAATGCTTTACAAAAGAGTGAGAGGCTTCGCTGGCAGACTTCTTTTAACCCAGCATTGCCACTTCAGATGAGAAGTTGTGCACTATGCGCTGTGTCTGTATTCACAGTAAAACTCGCAGGAGGTTCTTAAGGTATCCTCACTTTTATGCATTGAATTAAGATTTTTTTTCTGACACTTTGAATATGAGCAAAAAAAGGAAACTGTGCAGTCTGAAATAACTTTATACTGGTTCTAATTTAAATGAAAACTATTCACAGAATGAAATGAGAGCACTCGTCTCTTAGAAACTTTTCTATAGTAAGGTGTTCTTAATGGAGAAGTATTACAGCCAAATGAGGAACAGCCATCTATGAACAGATTATCCCGCTCTTTTAAATAAAGATAACATAGAAATCCTTGGTAGGGTTTCACAAGGGTTGTTAATCCACTTTTATTGTACTTTTGCTTCACTGCTGCAGGTTTTAGTTTCTGTTGTACGGTGTGCACTAGCAAAGCAGGTAATGAAGCCATTACTGTTGCTCACAGAAAAGAAATAGAGCTTTAATCCTTCAATAGACAGCCAAAAGATTTAACTAGATACTCGCACGTATACTCAAATGCCTGGACTGGTCCCTGAAATACTTGGTCTTCATGACTTTGGAGCTATCTACCTTGTAATTGTATTGTGAAATGTTGACGAAGAGCCGCGTATTTGTGGCTCTCTAAGCCTGAGTTGAGTCATGGCTTTACATTCTACCAGATGTAGAACAAGCACCCTCTTCCTTCCCGTGTCTCATCTGTATCTTTCCTTTCTTTCTAGAAGACAGTCCTTGGAAAGCTTTAAATGGGGGTTGTCCAATCCAGACCGATGCCAGGAATTCTGCCTACCCTTTCCCAGTGTGCCCTTTCAGCACCGGCCCTGCCAGCAATGGTGTCCTGCAGTGGCAGCAGGAACCCTCCAGCACGTCCATGGTGTCAGGATGGATCAGCGAATTAAACCTCAATGAAAACTCGGGTCAGCCCTTGGCACCACCCACAAAACGCCACTGCAGGTCCCTCTCGGAGCCAGACGAGCTGGCTCGCTGTCGCTCTCCTTGGAAACCTGGCAATTCAAAGGTTTGGACTCCCGTGTCAAAGAGACGATGCAACAGCGGTGGCAGCGCGACCTTGCAACGCTGCAACAGTCATGGAAGTGCGACCTTGCAGAGAAGCACAAGCATCAGCCTTCCACAAAACATACTGTCCCTCAATAATGTCTTCACCGTCACCAGCTTCAACACATCACCAGTACCGAGACCTTCCTCTGCCAGCAGCGGGTTTGTGGACAGCAGCGAGGGAAGCACGAGCTCCAGTACCCGCTGGAATTCCGGAGGGCCCTGTGACTTTAACCCAAGGCGCCGCCTCTCCCTCTCCCAGGAGCACATCACCGAGACCGGGAATCTTTTGCCTTCAGCCAACAGCACTCCCACCTCCACACCCGAGCTCAGCCGACGTCAGGGCTTGTTGAGGTGCCGCTCTCAGCCTTGCGTTCTGAACGAAAAGAAAAGCCGGCTAAAGCGCAGACGGGAGGAGGATGTCCGATGGAACAGGCCATCTTTAGACTTTTTTAAAATGACACGGGTGAGATTTTACTTTCCTCAGTTTGTGTGTGTGAAGGGAACAATTGCAGAAAGGTTGTTTCTTGATGAATCAAACTGATTTGTAGTTGTTTCTAATACCGATCTCTACTAAGTTCCCCAGTTCAGTGGGGTTTTTAATCTTGTTACAGGAAAAATTCTAGTAAAATATTGAACTACATGCTGTGGAATATTCAGTGAGCTAGCAAGTTTGCTTCTGCTTTGCTTAGCTGAAGTCTATATGACAGCATTGGTCCTTCTACCTTTGTAAGACAATTTACTTAATACCTTAAAGGATGCTCTCTTTTATAAATTATGACTTGAGTAAGCTGTGGGGTGGGTAATTAGGTGGCAAGCCGCAGAGAATGACTTACTCATTGACAAGTTTGGTAATCAGATCTATTCTAGATAGGACTAAACAATGTTGCAGGTTTTGTTTAAGATGCAAGTTTCTTACCTAGAGAAATGAATAAGACCTAATTAGCTGTGTTAATCACTGCTGAGAATGGGCTGTTGTTCTGTTCTGGAAATACTAGTGGATTTGCTTTTCAATTGCATGTGTGGTCTAATACAAACTTCTTCATTTAAACTGACTATAAAATTTAGAAGTTGCTCTTCTCCAGCTTGGATTAGCTGTTTGCATTCCTCAAGCTCTAGAGATCCTTTCATTCATCCTGATGTTATACTTCTGAAATAATCATATGATACTGCATCATCTGGAAAAGACCTGATAGAGCTCATGTCATTAGGAAGGGTTTTTTAACTATTTAGGTTTGCTACTGAATTGAAGAGCACATAAGACTAATATTCAGACATTCTTGATCGCTTTTTACTTTAAGTCTTACTTTGAAAGCTGTCTTCATATTAAGCTTGAGTAGTTTATGCAGTTTCATTCTGAAGTGTCATGGTTTGGTAGAGTAATTTTCTACTGTTTCAATATAATACTTCCACACTATATGTGTATTAAATGAAGAAAGTATAGTTTGGAAATGTGTTATCTATTAAATGAGCTGAACTTTAATGAAGGCATCTGTTTTAAAACTAGGCAAGGGCTGAAAATGCTTGAAGTGAAATTTGAATCAAGTTTTCAATCAATACGTTCTAGAATGGTAGCTTATTAACCTATTGCAGTGTTAAAAGTGTAATATTTCTTCATAGCCTGTATTCTCCTCATGCCCCAAATCCTGGCAAGTGTATATACTTTGGAACTTACATTGTGGTCCTAAACACTTCTCTCTAAGCTTAAAAAAAAAAGTTATTGCTGTGCAAAATGTTATAAGCTAATACTGTGTCTGGATGTGGAGTCCTCAGTACAGGAGAGACATAGACCTGCTGGAGCTCATCCGGACAAGGGCTACAAAATGATCCAAGGGATGGAACACCTCTCCTGCAAGGAAAGGCTGAAAGAGCTGGGGCTGTTCAGGCTGGAGAACAGAAGGCTCTGAGGTGACCTGATAGCGGCCTTTAGATACTTAAAGAGGAGCTACAGGAAAGAAGGGGACAGGCTCTTTATCAGGGTCTGTTGTGATAGGACAAGGGGAAATGGTTTCAAGCTCAAGAGGGTAGATTTAGGTTAGTTATAAGGGAAAAAGTCTTTTATGGTGAGGCACTGGAACACGTTGCCTGGAAATGAGGTGGATGCCCTGTTCCTGGAGACTTTCGCGATGAGGCTGGATGGGGCCCTGGGCAGCCTGATTGAGCTGTGCATGTCCCTGTTCATTGCAGGGGAGTTGGACTAGATGGCCTTCCAACTAAGGATTCTGTGACTCTTTGAAAAATCCTTAAATGTTTTGATGTCTTCAAATCTTTGTAAAGCAAGAGTAGTCAAACACTTCTTCAAAGACAGATCGGTGAATATTTTGTGAATACTTTACCTGTGCTATAGATAGATTTGAAGTACCCTAATCAGGAACAGACTACTGCTTAATGTGGCAGTGCTATACTGAAGTCACAGCTGTGTGAAGAGCAGAGTTTAGGGTCCACAGCCAGTTCTCTCACTGCACTTCGAGTTCTGAGAGATTGGCATCGAAACACCTGCCAGAATTGCCAAGGTTTCTGACCTTTTAATGCTCTCAAGTAGTATTTATCAAAATTAAATGATTTACTTACTTGAACCTGAAGCAAGTGCTGCTGTAGGTCTTGAGTAACTGGCAAAGAGAGTGTGTTAATGACGCTTCAGTCCCTACTGATTTGCAAAACATAAGTGATAGAAAATCGGGAGTCTAAATACAGTTCATAGATTACTGATCTGAGTTTGTTCACCCATCACAAGTTTCTATACTTGTTTGTGCTTGTCTTTCTAGTATTGCCTCTTTAACATTCAGTTCTGTGCTTTCAAATAAAAGAAGAAAAAAATCAAGCAGCTCTTAGCATCAGAAGCAGCTTCTCTTTGTGTTCCTAAATATTTTCTTCCAAATACCTTTGCACTTCACTACCACCTCTGTTTTTGTTTATGCTTTCCTAGAAAAGACTATGATGTCTTAATTTCTCATGGGGAAAAAAAGACACCCTCAGTAAAATGAGTAATTCATGTTTGTAGAAGTAGATTAAGATATGAGCAGACAGGCTCCTGAATGGCATTGTACAGGTCTTGGTGCCAACTTCTGGAAGGATCTTCTTCTGGATTTAAAGCTGGAAATAAAAACTTGTGCAATTTCAAGCTTGCTAGAACATGAAGACAGCTGTAAAAACAAGTAGAAAAGGCTGTAGTAAACGATAACAAAATGTGATAGCTATTTTCAATCCCTAAGGACTCTAAATGACTTTGCATTCATTCAGTCTTGTGCTATAGCAGTTGTATGGTTGTAGAGTAGTTCTACACTGCATCTATTTATGTTCAGCATTTGTTCATAATTGCCTACATGAGGAACTGGATCCTTTTAGTCCCTTTTCTCTCCACCAGGAATCTGATCACCCTGCTATTTCCAGATGTCTGGGCAAGGCAAAGAGGAGCTACTTTGGAATCTCACTTTTGTGCAGCTAATAGCTTCTTACCATGCAGAATAAGTTAAGATGGTACTTGGATTGGTAGCTGCATCTGGAAAGTAGAAACTCTCCTTTACTGAGGAGTTCTTTCATCTCCGGGAAACTGTTAAGCTCTTTTCAAATGTTCAACTTCATGTAGATGTGCATCACTTGCCTCTTTTAGCAATAACAGAAAGAGGTGTGACAAATAAAGAACAGTCGAGATGTTGCACATATTTTTGAGTGTATAAACAAGTTTTCTTGTGATAACGATGTTTTATTCTATTTCAGATCAAACAACACACTGTAACTTGAAGTCTTTCTGGTGTTCAGCATTCCTGTACACCTCTTTTCCCAACACTTAGGCATGAAGTTCCAAAACAAAAATATCATGCTTAAAAGCTTTCTAATATGTTGTCTTGAAGTGGTCTTTGGTTTGTCTTAATAGTTACTTGGATAGAAACAGCTGTTTTGTGTTAAGGAGTAGTTCAAACAACTCAGATAGGTGGCGTCTGATTCATTAACACTGGATACCTCTTAAATAGTAAAGGTTGAAGTTGCAGTGTGTTCATGTATGGTAAAATGTTGCTGTTTTGCTTTTGTTAGTTTTCTAGTAATATCTTCAGGCTCAAATTGCAGCTACTTCTTTTAAATAACTGCGTTGAAATAACAGCTACTGGCAAACATGAGTGAGGGTGGTTTTTAAATTCTCAAAGGTCTAGACTTATTTAGAAGCAAGCTTCATTCTTAAAAGATTTCAGACACTTAAGCTACTCCTTACATGCATTAACTAATCCAGGCCCTGAAAGCTAGGACTACAAAGACACTTATGCTTTGAAGAAGTTGTGTGATGTATTTTTTTTTTCAGTAGTAGTCAGGAATGTATGCTCTGCTTGGAGACTGGTTTTAGCTAAACAGCTGCCATACCTATTCAGTGCCCTCCTATAGCTCCTTGTACAAGGAGCAATATTGTTTTGGGAGAGGGGCCAGGGGAAGATTAGAATAGATAGGACTTAATGTCTTTTTCTTGGAGTATAAGATTTTGAATCTGCAAAGCTCTTGGATAAATTTTGATTCTTGAAGGTTGAATTTTGGCTGTTTTATGGTTATTGACATCTATGCTTTATACCATAGTGATGTTGTGGCTTTTTGCAGACCTACAAAGCAAGGAGGACTTAAAAAGTAGTCATAAAGATGTGTCCACTTTAGCCAAAGTAACAAGACTAGTATCACTTGAAGACCAGAATTATGAGGCTGAGCAGAAGGACTGGTTGATAGTGGTTTCAGTATCAACTTAAAACTATGCATATAGTATGGGTGAATGGTTGGGGTGGATAAGTTTCCTTGAAGGGGAGTGATGAGGAGATAGTATTTATTTTAAAAGAAGACAAAATGTATCAGGAGTGCTGTGACTGAATGTGGGCTGCAGGAGGTAACCATTACTTTTTCTGCAACAACTTTCTTAATTCTTCATATTTCTTGTGGAGCCATTGCATCCACCTACATGACTTCATTTTTTTGTGGGCTGTTTTAAAGAAGCTACTGTGAATAAGTACAAGAGTGAAGTGTGGTACTAAATATTTTACTTATCCTTCTAATTCTGGTTTAGAAACTTTTGGTTGTTACTGGGTACTTCCAGGCATTAGTTTTGTTTTCCATTGCTCTTTAAGGCCATCGTCATGGTCTGTAGATGAACAGATGGATAACTTATCAATGTTCTGACCCCTTGCTGAGTTTAAAAAAAAAACAGAAGATGTAATGCTTTCTCTTTAATTCTTTCAATTTTTGTCATCTAGAAAATTTTCAAGTATGCACTGTTGGCTTGTTTACAGTGGACTTGTTCAATTCACATTGTCATAGGATAATCTGCGTTCTCAAGCTGCATGAGTAGCTATAAGTAGAATTCAAGTGTACACATAAGATACTGTATTTTCTTATTCATGAATAGTGTGGTGTAGTAACAGCTAGCAGGTTATCCGAGGAGTCAAGCCTGCATCAGCTCAAGTAGGTTAAGTATTGGCTTGACCTAAGTTCATTCAGATTGTGTTTGTAAAATAGCAAGCATGCTGCTTTAAATAGTTAGAATTGCTTACATAAAGTTCATCTCTTATAGCCTCCTGTCAAAATGGGAACAAAAAGATTATTTGGAGTGGGTGTAGTTTCTACTTGTAGATACAGTTAAGTCAGCAGAGGCTATTCTCTGCCTGGCGTGCTGCATCCATGCAGCATGATTTAGGGAAGATGTGTAATACACTTGCAACTCTTAGAAGAATACTGCAAGAACTTGGACGAGTAAGAAGGTGTAATGCAGCACTCATGGTCAGAATATAGGTCTCACTTGTTCTTCCTACTGGCAGTGCTCTGCAGTTCGGTGATAATGGTGGTACACACCATTACTTGTCAAACAAAATGGGTGTGCTGTATGGGATGTATCTTTGACTTAGGACCACCTTACTTTTGCAGTATGTTTTATGGAAAATATCATACAGATGAGCTTTGCATAGTAAGGGGTTGGACTGGGGTTGATTGGGGTCAATAGAATGCTATTGAATGTAAGTATGCTGTGTTGATTTGTCAGTGGTTTCCATTTGTGTAAGATTAAAGACCTAAAAACAGCTGTGGATAAAACAGTTGAGCTAGGGACACAATTTTGGTTGTCATTTGGAAACTTAATACCTATTCCTGGAGGTGTCTTTAATTTCTCATTTGGGAGAAGAAAACTATCGTTTTCCAAAAGGCATGGAGGAATTTAAGCTCAGAGATCAGTAGTCCTATTTAGAGAAAAGTGAGGTGTTAAAATTATCCAGCTAAGTAAATCAGTAGGTTAAATCCACACTGTGTAATTCTGTGCATAAGCTTAATTTATAGCTGAAAAGAAATAGGCAGCAATGGACCTCAGGGATAGTGAGATTTTATCATTTGAATGTACAACATTCACTTAAGTGCAAGGGACCAAAAATGCTTTTGAAATGTTTAAGCCTTTTTCTGTAAGGGCCGCCTTACAACTTGGAGGACCAATGTCTGAATGGAAATAGACGCAATAAACTACTTGTCTGTTTTCTAAGTTTCAGTAGAGTAGAAACAAGACTACTGCTATGCCTGCGGGGTTTTGAATAATGACATGCAAGCTAACCTCAATCTGCTAGAGATCGGTGAGCTGTTTTATATATTGTTTGGAAGCTAGAGAATTACTAAAATGAAGAAGACCTCTTTGGAGAGGAACAGGGATGCAGAAGGTTGGAACTGTTCTTCCAGGCTCCTACTCTCCTGTGTCAGTTAAAACCAAACAAAAACCTTCTTGAGGAAATACCAGTCATGGTCACAGCACCAGTCTCACTGGTAAAACGGCAGAGATTCTTGAAATCTTTGCATCTGTCTCTGAATAACAGATGTCTGGTAAACTTCAAATATTTTGAGTTGGGCTGTAGGTTGCACTGGCTCCTTTGAGCAGTACGCATCTATTTTGATTATGCCTCCCATGCTCTCAAAATAAATGGAAAATAACATACAGTAGTTGAGTTGAAGGGTGTGTGGGTGAGTATTTATGTTTGGCTTACTATCAATCTGTAGAAACCAGATGTGGAAATTATGGGTGAGGAAAGATGTCTTAAATCATTGTATATAATCCCTTGTTGATGCATGGTGACTTCCCGCAGTATCTTTTTCTGATTCTGTCCACTCTAGCATTTTAAGTGCCTCCAGGGATGTGATTTCCATAGCAAATAAAGACCATTTCGTGGGAAGCAAATGCAGTTTTACTTAAGCTCTGAAATGTATCTGACTCATTTTAGATAATGGTATGTATTCTTGGATCTCTCGCCTACTGTCATGATAACAAATAATCTTTTATGGAAATAATGTTAAACTGCCTGGTCCTCTGGCTAACAAAAACATGAGAACTCCTTTTGTCTCTATTTGAAAGCAGCTTCTGCAGGAGGCGGGATAGCAGACACTAAGTACGGCATCTAGGGAGTAGGAGTCAATGTCCATTTATTCTTTTCTGTTCTGTGATAATGTCAGGTATGAATATGCTTTTTTTTCTGCGGGAATCTCATGAGAGCTATAGTTATTGCAATAAGAAATAATGGCCAAAGACTGAGACTCCTTGGAGTTTTCTGAGGACAGGGGTGATATTCAGGTAGACCTCTGTTTCCAGTCAAAAACTGAGACTATTTATCTCACTAGTAGCTGCCTATTAATAATTTAAAGCTGTTCAAAGTACTCTAGGAAAATAGGTTGATCATCACTTTACACCAAATATTTATTTTGAACATTTTCAGTCTTTTTAAGTTTTGTTTGCTCTTTGTGAAGTGTTATACAGATGGTGCTTTGTGTTGAAGTTATGTAAACAGGAAAAAAAAGAAAACACAACAAACCAACCACCCAAGTCTGCTGTCTTCAAACCTTAAAGCCAAAAAAGTATTCCTTAACCTGTATTGTGTCAGGAATATAAAGTCTATGTTTCTGTGATTTGCACTGAGGATGTGCATAACTAATAAGTGGGCTTAAACTCTAAAGGCTTTTTAAAAACAGAAGTAATTTTATTCTGTCAAGTTAGTGGATGGGTGTGTTGTTAGAGGAATAGGTGTGTATGGCTCAATGGTTCAGGTGGTGTTTTTTCTTGAACAAAATTCTCTACAAGTGGAACTAGCAGTAACTTGACGCAGAAAAGCCGGTGTTTGTTTGTGACCTGGGGAAAGCAGTTCATTCCCTCTGCAAGCTTGGTGCTGCTTCCTGGGGGGGTGATATGCTGGATTTGTGAGCCTTGGAATTCATTCCTGCACTTGAATTCATGTAGCTTAAATATACTTGTTAACATTCTTCTAAACTTCTTCAGTAGTGATGTGTGACATCTAGGGCATGTCTCTTGCTGTGTCTATTGCTTGAGCAGGAACTATGGCTTAAGCAATGGTACTTAAGGGAGGTACTGAACTGTTCTTAAAAGCCATAAATGCATACTTTTTAGCTGAGGAGCTCACTTAAGTTTAAAGACAGCTTATTTATATTGTTAGAAAACTGTTCCACTGGGCTTTGTTACTGTCTAAAAATCCTTTGCTTAGGGGTAAGGTTGGATTTTGTCATTTTGGGCATAGTTGTATGGCTTTCTTTCATCCTTCTTAACCAAAATAAATCAACTACATGTTGCATGTAAGTACTGTCGGAAAGGACTCTAATTGTTTTCTATTTCAAGAGTGACTGTTAACTCATTAGTGAAACAGCTTATTTGTAATTATATATAGTTCTTATGACTAAGTTATTTGAATACTGCTGTAAGTTCTCTGTAAGCAAGTTATTTCTATAAGCAAGTTATTAGGAATAACACAAGATTCCCCAGTCCCCTTCCAGATGGCTTTTAATGTGAAGCTTAAAAACAATCGTTTTTTTATTTGGGTATATGCTTAGTAACTAACATAACAATCTAATTGTTTTAACTTCTTGTTACGTTTAAGCACTGTACCAGGTGAAATCAAAATCAGTCTTGTACCAAAAGCACCAAAACTTATGTAGCAGCACTGTGTCACTGAGTCCTTTGTGCTGTGACCAACCTTGAAGGAGGGGAGCGAACACTGGGAGCTTTACTGTGGCTGCAGAGTTGTAGGCTTAAGTGTGATTTTCAGTTCTTTGCTGTGATAAATTCTTGTGGAAGTGAGAAAGGAGTCTAGCTTCCTAAAATGAAGCAAGCTATATTACATCATTCCTTTCAGAGGGAAGGAGCACTGTATAAACCTTTCTGAAACATGGCCATAAGATTGGTAAATGAAGTTATAGCCCATCTTGACAGTGAATTTCATAAGGCTTAATAGAACACCTTTTAGCATCTTATGTAGCTACTGAACTGACTTGCCTAGTGAACTCCACGTGTGAAACTCGAGGACTTCATCCAAGTGCATGTAGGTAATGTAGCTCAGCTCAAAACAGGGGAAGAATGCTGTGTAATTGACTGCAAGACACTGTCCTGTAGAATTAACTTTCCATTTGAACAGTTTTTGTGAACCTTTCTTTATGCTTGCAATAAATGTAGCAGACTATGTAAGCTGTAAGGGTTTCCTGTCAGAGCAATGCTAGTGGAAGCATGCAGTTATTACAAAAGCATGATAGAGGGGACCTTGGTAAGGGGTAGACTAAGATGTTGGGATTGGATCCTTGTTGCTTGACAGTATGTCAAGTCCAGCAAACTGAACTAGGAGATGCATCTGGATTTTGAGGTTTTCAGCATTTCTTCTTTACCCTCAAAAAAACCAAGTACTTTCACAAAGTGAAAACTTCTCAGTATGTCTTTATAAATTCTGTAACTTTCTGATAGTTATATGAAAGCACAACCTTTCTCAAGAACAAAATAAGATACTGAAACTAGTTCTTGTCAGCTTTCCAGTGCTCTTTGAGCTTTAGCTATAGGTGAGATTGAGTAATTTTCTTCCCCTGTAATTCATATTGTGAACTTGTTGGAAATAAATGTTTTTCAATTTTCTAAAACACAGCTCCTCCCTTATTGCTTGCATTACTTGTGTTAATCAGTCTTGTTGCTTAAATGAAGATGTGTCAACGTAAAACACTTCGTTCTTTTCACATCCACTGTTGTGTAATTCTTAGTTTAGGTTCTTCAAACCTTCCAATTCTTATGTTGGTATTTCAGTGATACTCTTAAGCAAATGCCATTGTGCAAGTTGATTTGCTCACAGCTGAAAAGCGGCTTCTATCTGAAGCCTTCTGGTGCAGGTCAAACTATCTCCTGTGAGATACGATTTAGTAGATAAGTGGGTCGTAATGGTGATAGGAGGACAGTTGGACTTAGATGATCTTGTGGGTCCTTTCCAACCTTGTGATTGTATGATTCATTCTGGTAGTGGATGAACAGCCGTGGAGGTTTTGGATGCTATATAAAATACTTGTTAGTGCTTCACTGAGTTCATAAAAACTGTTTGGGGTGCTTTTTGTGTGTCTTAGTTGCTGTATTGTCCTCTTCTAATAGCAATGGTCTTAGTGGAAAAGCAAATTATTTTTTCAGAGTCTGTTTCAAGCAGGCGTTTGTGATGATACATCATCTTCTCTGAAGGTGTGCTCCCTTGTGATCATTTTATGTGTCGGTGTTAGACAGTCATCCAGTCTGCATTGAAATGAAGTTTTTTTAGTTATAGAAATCACTTCAGTATTTGTTTTTCTTCTTCCTCACTCCCTTCCCTTTGCCACCCCTGTGGTTTGAGTTTTGTATGAGGACGACTCAAAGGAAGGGAAGCTGAATTCCTTTTCCTTGTTTCCCTTTTTAAAATACAATAGTGATTACAATGTCTGCATGAAACAGACGTTATATTTTGCTAATTACATTTTGTCTCAAAGCAAGTGAATCATCTTTGGACAGCCAGCTCTCAGAATAAGAGTCCTGAAGAACTTTCCATATGAGGAGGCAATAATGGATTTGTGACATTGCTGAAGAATAAAAAGTAATTAGTGTCTCACTCCTGCTAAGCTTCACTATCTGATAGGGATTTTGTCTTTTTACACAATGGTTTAGGACAACTTCTTACCACCTGATGTACAATTCGATCTAATGTGAAGTCTTAAATGCCACCTTTTTATATATTGATAAAAAAAAGCAATGGGAATTGCTGTTACCTTGCATGACCTGTTGGGTTTTTTCACCTTGAAAGAATAATAACTTGAAGTTATTCTCAGACAGTGGAGATTAAAGTTAAATAATGTAGCAAAAAAATTCCATTATTATAGGTTAGGAGATAAATGATCTATTTTATCTAAACAACTCTATTGTCGTGCATATAGCACACATTTCAGATTTGATTTAGAGGAGCAGGGAAAATATCTTCTATGTTAAGGATTGTCTTAAAGCTAAAGTAGAGTTAGGGTCACCTAATTATTTTTGAGAGAATTAGCTTTAGCTTAATTTAGAAGTATTACAAAGAATTGCATCAGCAAGCTGGAGGTCTTCAGTTGGCAGCGTTGGCCTTATTTTGAGTAGCCTGCAGCACACAGTCAGTGCCTTTTCTTTCTATTTAAATGGGAGAGTCTTGCCCTCAGCACTTAGACATAAATGGTCTTCTGAGTCTGTACTGTCAGTGCATCTCATGCTGCTCATGTAGAGCTGTGTGAAACGAGAAAAACTCCTTGGTGGTTTGAGTTTTTTTGCTACTGGTGATGTTTTGGCATTGAAGCTGTTTATTTCAGTATTTTTCCAAGGAAGAGACCTTAGAAGGAAGGCCTTTCAACATACATAGTATTAATTTCTAGGTGTTCTAGAGTAGGAAGCATCTCCAAAGAGAACCCTTAGGGTGCATCCAAGTCTTGTTGTAGAGTCTCAGATTTGTGGGAGCAGGTGTTAGTATCAATGGCAACCTTTAGGCAGGACCAGAAATGCTGTCCCAATACCTTCAGATATAATGCAGGTGTTAAGTTTGCTTTTCCCTGCCATGAACCAGAATAATGACCTAGATATTAAAGTATGTAAGAAGCATGGGGGTGCAGTCCTTCCAAGGCTTCATTTTGGAAGCATCATAATTTGGGTAATCCAGATTGATGGATTTTCTCTTTCATTATGAGAAAAAGCTTCTTTACTTGCAGCTGTAATTGCTAATTAACCAAGTCCTTAATTTAGAAATGCTATTTTAGGTTTAGCAATATTAGATTTGAGTTTTTCAGTCTTCCACTTTAAATTATTTTGCTGTCAAGAGCAGTTTTAAGTTCTCTGCACTGAAACATAACTGATAGCTGTTCTCCAGATCAGAGTTGTACGGGTCATAAAGTTTAACAAGTGCTCTTGTGGTTTTCTGACCACAGCAGAGCATTTTCTTGCCAGTTCCTCTGCCTAGTCGTTTTTAAACAGTGTACGTGCTTGAACTTTTTTTTGAACATTTTTAGGCAAGGGGCCGTGAGCAAGCACAACCTTGGGCACTTAAGCTTTTTTTTTATAATGTAGCATGACTGTGCTGAATTAAATAGCTCACACAGCCTACCACTCCTCAGGTTCTGTTTCTCAAGCATTACTGTTGGGTAAGTCCCTCTTCGCCTTGCTCTGTGTTACGTATAGCTTTGCTGCTCTGCCTTGCTTTCCTGCTTTCTCTTTGAGGATTTTTCAAGCTCTGTAGTTTACTGTCAAAATGCTTAGAGTTTCTTTTAGAGAACCACCCAGAGAACTGACTGTGCCTCCTAGTTTGGAGTATGGCTAAATCCCTCTCTGTATTTCCATCATAGAAATAAATACTCTATACCCTGTCCTGGGGAGGTGCAGTACATTTGTTGATTGTCCTATGAGTTATGCCGTGACCAACAGATGGTAGCATCTCCAGTTCCCATACAAACAGAGGAGCTTATTAGCTGATTTTATGCCTGTGCAGAAGCTGCCTTGGGCAAGTTGTGGAAATGATCCCTGTCTAGCTAGACTTAGGACCCAGTGACCCTGACATCTGAAGGATGACTTGTGTGAACAAGCCTGAGACTATTAAGTAACTGTGGAGCCATGTGAACTCCTTCAGCTTTTGCATCTCAAACGGTCTTGGCTTAAACTTTGTGTTCCTTCCTTCCTGATGCTTGTTTTTCAAACTAAAAAACTTTTTAGAAGTCTAGCATCATTTTTCATCCCTTACTGAAACAGTTCTGTTTGACAAATACTCACATTTTTCAGTAAAACTATTTCCAGGATGACTATGGTTGTCAATCTTTAACATTATTGTTTTAAGCTGTAAACAACTTAGCATGGTTCTGGCTTTTTTTCTTATTCCAAGGCCTGAAAAATATGAAGAGCCCTGGAGAGCCATGATGTTAGTCTTGCAAATAGAATATATGGTACAGTCAACAACCAGTGATTGTGGCAGAATGGGACAAGAATTTCCCTAAATGACTTCTCCAACTGTTTTGATTTTCAAACAAATTGGGGATAACTTCCCCAGTCTTCTCAGATTATGCTTTGTTTGTGAATGTCTTTCTTTTCCAAGTATTATTTCCTGAGTCCATGCTATTTGTGAAACTGATGTTCTTGATGCAGCCTTTGATTTCAGATGTCTTTCAAAGCATGAGTAGCATTTCTTCTTCAGGTGCAAGTGTTGATATGTGCTATGTCATCTGTCTTGGGAATTCCTTGCACACACTATGAAATAACTTCAGTTCAGACTCTTGTTCTCTTAAGCAGTGATGAAAGCAGTTGTCAGTCATGCTAAGCAAAATCAACAAACTGCCTTATCTACTCCAACTAACAGTGGCAATTTGAGGTGTTCCTCTGTCCGTGTCACAGCACCACACAGTAACTTGTGAGAGTAGCAGGAATTGTGACTCAAACTGGAAATGGATTCAGTCTAGTGCTACAATGCATTGTCTGCAGAACACAATGAGTGACAGGTTTGGGATGCTATGAATTTCTCCTGTGTTTATTAAAAAATACATCTTTTTTTACTTATGGGAAGTATTGCAAATACTTCTACTTGCCTTCTTCAGCTTCTTTGCTCATATTTTTCCCCTCTGTGGTAAAGTCTTTCCCTTATTACAGAACACATCCTGTATCGTGCGTTCCATGGGGATCATTTGATCTTTATTCGTTCAGAGTAAGGCTCACATACAATACTGTGATGAAAATAGTTTGTAACACATCTTAATAGTGTTATCTTTATGCAGCAGGAATACCCATCCTTGCAGTTCATGCTTGGAAACTAAAACTGGGGTTAAAGAGAAGGAAATGAAGAGGAATGGCTGAGTGTTGAAATGTTCTTTTAGCAAAGAGTCATATTTGTAGTCTATGATCTGTCAGAACAAACCTTGCAGGAACTGTTAGCTAACTATGAATGCTATTAATTCCTTCCTTCTGTGTTAAAGCAGGAGTTAATGTATAGAAGGGGCTAATGTTTTGTGATTCATACCTGCATTGCTTTTTGGTGTTTTTCCCATTCTGAGCAGTCTGTGTACGTAGGTCGCTCTGGAAGTAATGCCTTCTATTTGTTTCCATGGAAACTACAACAGATACAAAGAGTACAATAACACTATTTGATAGAGCACATTCTCAGCTACAAAGCACTATTTTTCAACATAGCCACCACCATTATCTGATTAGTCTGTATTAGCTGGTCAAGATGCTCTTCATTTCATAGTGTGACATCTGTGCATTGTCATCTGCAACGTGGCTTGTCTTTCATGTGGCAGTGACTACTGCTGAAATGCACCACTCACTGTGCTCATGTCCACTGTTTTGGTCTCAGTAATTGTTCAGCAAGAGTTGATGAATGCCAGTAGGTGCAATTCCCTTCCCGATGAAGGAATTCAGTTACACACCTTTGTTTCACACTCACTCCCCTGTTTTTTCTAGTTGTAGTGTGCACTTTCTTAGTTATTTAGGAAGCTAATTTGTCAGCAGAATATACTAGCTCCTAGCTATTTAAATTATTCTTCTCTTTTTGTTCCATTCCAGACACTTGAAGTTCAGTTTCTGAGAATTTTTGGACAGGTTCCTTTTAAAGTTTCCATTCATTTTTTGAGTTTTTTGATCATTTTTGTGATCAATTTAAATGTATTTTGAAATTTGTGATAAGGTTCTTCTTGTGTAACACTGTCTCCCCCCACCACAGTTTCTCTTCTGCAACTTCCTGGGTTAGGCTTGCATACTGTAGCAACAGCAAAATCTCCAAAAAAAGTAAGAACTGCTGTATAGCCGAACTTATTCAAATTATGTTGCTGAAAGAAATTTCAGTTTTCTAGGCTTCAGTGTGCCGCAGAAGGCACATACAAAGCAGAAGCTGCTGCTTTCTGTTTTTCCTGAAGAACAGCATGGCTTAAGAACATGCTGGCTAAAGGTGGGCTTTAAGTGATGTTGGATTTCATTGTTCATTCCCAATGTGGTTGACTCTTTAAGGGATTTCACTCTTTTTTTTTTAAACTTATTCATGGTGTGTTACAGCACTTTCTGTAGCACTTGCTCTTACCTGAAAGTGTTCTCTAAAGTTCCGATTGATCCCTTAACTGTTTGCATATTTAGAAGAAGAGTTATGTTGCCCCTTTGTCTCCTAGAGTAAGTAAATGGGCTCTTCTGAAACAGCCTTCCCATGAGCCTCTCCTACTTCAAATTCTGTTCTTGAAACACTGCTGTTTTCTTCTGCCTTGGTCTGCTTTTGCTTTGTTCTGTCTCCTTTTAAGGCTGGATTGTGTTGCAGACTGTAGTCACTTGTATTTTGTCCTGCTCTGACCCTTCCAACTGATGAATTCCTCATAATGCAGTTTGATAGCGTGACCTTGTGCTTTTCTATAAATGTGCCCATGAGATCATTTCAATCCAGTTCTTGAATATTCCAGCCTTCCCTTATGTGGCTGATGCCGCTCAGCTCAGGAGCTGTGCTAATGTGATGTACTCTTTTGGGCAATCTCTTGCCTTTTAACCAGTCTTCAGATACATCATCTGTGTATCTGCTCTCATTGTTGTGAGTTATTTATTATTGGGCCTCACTTGTTCATGAAATTCTTATTCTTGCTGTAGTATATATATGGAAAAAACAATATGTTATTAGGATGAGAGAGAATGGCCTCAAGTTGCTCCAGAGGACGTTCAGGTTGGATATTAGGAAAAATTTAATTACCAGAAAGAGTGGTAATGCATTGGAACAGGCTGCCCAGGGAGGCGGTGGAGTCACCATCCCTGGAGGTGTTCAAGAATCATGGAGATGTGGCACTGAGGGACATGGTTAGTGGGTATGGTGGGGATGGATTGGTGGTTGGGCTGGGTGATCATAGAGGCCTTTTTCATAGGGGTCATTGAGGTAGATGGCATAAGAGTTGAGCAGGTAAGCATGCCAATGCTTCTGTCCATTGCAAAGATGCTAACGAGAATTCTTAAGAAACAATTACTATGCTCTGAACTCTTCTACCTGCTTTTGTACAGGGAGCAGTTAAGGTTCAGTGGTCACTTTATCTTCTGTAGACGAGTTACTAGTTGCTATTAGTACTTGGCAAAAAACCTCAAGATATAACCTGTAATAAAAATACTAAGTGTGGTGATGAAGAATTACCTCTGTTTCCTTTTGGGATAAGGCATCACTTTCAAGACCAGTCGTGCAGTTATGAGCCTCTTGGACCAAAGTCTGGTTGTTTAGCTGCTTTGCATATCTTGCTCATGGAAAAATGTATTAATATGCTTTAATTGTGTCTACAAGGGTAAAACGGACATGCAGAGTTGCAGTTCATTGCTGTGCTGGGAGTTGTGTGTGATCTTCTGGGCTCTGAGGGGCTGAAGGTGTGCCAGGAGTGTGGCTTTTCTCTGGAACTGTTTTCTGGTCTAGGTCTGGTGCTTTGGACAGCAGAAATAAGCATGTGCAGGAAAATTGAACTAATGCTCCTAATTCAGCTACTGTTTAGAGACACTTTAAAACTTCTTCATGTCCCCACCCAAGAAACTTCCTGTGAGATCAGTTCACACAGAGAAGATAAGGAGGTCCTAGGTTTTAGCTGGAGCTGTGCAGAAAATTCACTTTTTATGGGTTTTTAATTTCAGAAAGACTTCTTGACTTCAACATGATGTTTGTACTTATTAGAACAGTTGTATTTGTGTAAACATGTTAGATGAAATAAATTGCTTCAGACTTGCATCTGTAAGACTCATGAACACTGTGGATTTTGGGTGGAAGAATAAAATACGCTTTTAACAAATGCAGATGAAATGAATTTTTACCTTGCTAAAATTACAAGATGGAAGAGCTGTGTGTATGCATGAAGGGGAATTTCCATTTTAAAATAGAATAGTTTAAGCTTGTAAAAGGCGAAGGGAACTTCGTCAGAACTTCAGATGAATGATCTGAGAGTCGTAAGTATCAAGGGTGCCTTTTAAGTTTGGGGGCTTTTCTGGTGTGGTGGGGGGAGAGATTAGTGTGCAGTCTATCAGTTTGGTTTTTGACTGTTCATGGAATCCATGGGGAGATTTTCTAGTGATCAGGTGGTCAAATGAATGAATTTCTTAGTGTATGTTTTTAAGCAAAAGACTCATTTTTTTTAAATTTCTGTTTGCCATTTCCGCATAAGTCAATATAAAAGAAAATCAAGATGAGTAAGTGAGGCTAAAGTTCTTTTGAATATTGCTAGCTGCTTCCTACCTAGACTTTGGGAACTGTCTTCCTATCTGTGCAGGTTGGAATGCTTTTTCCTAGGTGCTGGAGTCTTTGGTTTGCTTAGTTCTTGAACCAATAATCTGATTCCTGCGTGTGTGTGACAGGAGGAGCCAATTCCAAGTTTGCATCAGAGCATGAGATCATATATATTCATATGGAGTGAAAGAGACAGTTTATCTGTGGATAACACAGGTTTAAGTTAAGACTGATGTTGTTTTGGTACCAGGAGGTGGTACAGGTTTTTCTAGGTGAGTAGCTGTTGTCGTGGATATAGCTTCTCTGCACTGTTCTCAGCACTAGAGAGTACACTATAGATTTTGTTGTTTCTTTGTCACATGAACGTGTCTGCTATGCTGTGTATCTGATTTTCAGGAAAGTACTTTGATCAGGCATCACCTGTCTAGCTTAAATATGCGATTAAATAGCTCAAGTAAATATGTGCATTAAGTGGCAAATAAGATGGTACTTTGGAGATTGGGTCTGTTGTCGTAACAAAGTGACGAAGAACAAAATGGAGCTCCTGGAAAGCAGTTAACTCTGAAGTGTAGTAGAAGGTAATCTGAGATGAAATATATTTTCTAAGGGGAAAAAGTCAACAAGATGAGTAGTAGATGGTATGTTTCCTTCTGTATTCAGCTTAGTTTTGCTAGGTCAAAAGATGCATCTTGCTGATGGTGAATTTTGACAGGTCTTAGTGACTAAAGACTAGTACTTGGACTTGAAACTGAATTTTTGAAGAGCTTATTTCTTAGCCCAAGCTTTTTGGAGTGTCAACTGCAGCACCTGTTAGGAAACATAAGCCTAAGGTTGCTTTGCATTAGGATTTTTTGAATTGCTATACTGTATGATACACTGCATCCACCTAACCTTCATTAAACTTATAGCAGTTTCAAGATAAGATAATTAGGAAAGCTGACTCAGTGTCTTCAAAATGGTCTTTCAACCAGTTTGTGTGTTAGTTGAAGAATAGAAGTAGTAAGTTGTCTTCTTGTGCCTTTTGGAAGACAGCAAAGACTTCTTCAGTTCTTCAGATAGAGCAGTTTTGACTTGTGGTACTCCATGCTAAGGAGCCAGCATGGGGGTGGGTTAACGTTGCAAGCTTGTAAACTTTGTGTCTGAATAGTGAAGTGCTCAAATTATATATAGAAACTGTTAAGTAGATCTAAACTAAGACCTGATTTCAATGAGTATTTTTGTTAAATGTAACTAAAACATTCTGGAGCTAATGTTCTTGTCAGTTCACTTCATTTTAAATTCTCAGCATTATAAAGAGAGGATGTGAGAAGCAAAACTGCAGAAAACTTAAGAAGCGGAGAAAGGATATTTTACCTTTTGCAACTTGTTGGACAGATGTCTTCCTCTGACCTAGCACCAGAGCTTCTACGTGCATGAATGCTGGTGAACTCAACTGCAGAATATCCTGAGTTGGAAGAGACCCAAGGGGATCATGGAGTTCAGTGTTTAAACTTGTATTAAATTGTGTTGTGATTAATTAGTGCAGGGTACACAGGACAACTTGATAAAGGATAACTCCAGACTGTTAAATGTCTCTCTTGTAAGAGGGCAACACCCTCTAGTTTTAGCTTAAAAACAGTATTAGCATTCTTTCACATGAATGATTTTTGCAGTATTGCCAAAGGAAACTTGGTCTTAAAATTGTTTTTCAGTAATCATACTGTCAGTTTGACAACCCACTATTTTAAGTGGACAAGCTGTAGCAAGGCCCTATATGTGTGCAAATAAGTCAAGGCTTGCCTGTATAGCACAGTTACCAAGTGAGGGAAGGCTGTGGATTTTGAAGCATAACGAATATTGTAGAATAACTGTGAATGCAGTACTCACCTCCTAGTACCTTTTCCCCATTTGACCATTTTAATCAGCTCTTCTGTAAGTGCAAATTCTCAGTAATTTCCATTTTCCTGTAAAACTTATGAGAGGGCATGTCTTAGTATCTGTCCTATGGGTTTCAAAAAAAAAGGGGTATTGGTTACATCAGCTAGCATCTGAATGTGAATCACATTATTCTTTGTTTTCTTAATGTGAAATGTTGAGTAAATTCATGAGACCTGTTGAAAACATTTCTTTTTTTTTTGTGGTACACCAAAACTACTGTTTGTCTTGATTGGAAATATTAAGCTGTTGAGGCTTTAAACACATTTTCTTCTGTTGGCTCCTTTGCACAAGTATGCATCACTTAGGATGACTTTAAGTCTTTATGATTTTAATGTAGAAGTCTAGAAAAACTTGAAGTGTTAATTGTCTGCAAGGTGTTACTTTTGAAAAACTTGGCTAATACTCTTTCACTTCTCAAAATAGATTCTACAACTCCCAAATTTATTTATAATAAGACTTTGTAGGGACAAACTGTTCTTAACAGACCAGTGTCATAACTGGATGTTCGTATTTCAAGACTTTAAGCTTGGGAAGTCTAAATTGTCTAAGACATAAAAAGAAACAATGTTAGAAGATCTGGAAGGATGAATTAAAGAGGCTCTTCATCCTTATTTATTGATGTAGATATAAACCAACACTGTCGCCCGTAAGCTGGAAGATAGAGAAGCTGCCATCTCTGAAACCTGCCTGCCCTAGCCATAAGGGAGAGGAAGCAACACTTTCAACTTGCTATCAGTTGCCTCTATCAGCTGAAAGGATTTGCTTTTAGTTTATTTCCATAAGGACATGATGCTTCTTGCATGGGATTTGAGGTAGTAGAATAGCCACCAGCTTGCATATGTTGGCATAAAGGGCACTGGGGAGGGGTAGGTCTCACTACAGTAAATACTCAGATTCCCATTGATACTGGGGCAAGGCCCACTGTGTCCTCTCAGCTGACTGCAGGAACACTTCTCTGAAACAGGAGGACATAGTTAGTGGGCATGGATGTGGTGGGTTAAACTAGATGATCTTAATGGTCTTCTCCAACCTTAATGATTCTGTGAGGTGATACCTGCTATGGGTTGTGCTTGTGATTCTCTTCTGGCTTCTCCTTCAATCTCGTCCTTACCCAGAAGAGTGTAGATAAGCAGGAGGTTCTGGTAATACGCTCAATTGCTGTCGTAGCTTCCAACTGGCTAAAGGAATTGTCTTGCCTTACATTGAAGGACCACAGTAGGGACATAGTCTCTTTTCTCATTTTTTGAATTATCACAATTCAAAAAAAATCCATATGTGATTGCTTAAACCATGGAATACACTTACATGTCTTACGAACGCAGTCTAATAGCCTTTAAGACAGGGGTCAAGCAGGTTAAGCCCTGCAAATGGACTTTCCTTCTGGGAAATGCTTTTGCAGGTTGCAAGTATTCTTCATTGTTGATACTGTACAAAGCTGCCTTATTGTTGTTTTTTAGTTAAATTTTAACTATCTCATCTTTCGGTTCTGTTTTACATTCATCAGTATCTACTAAGGCAGGTTGACAGTAAGTAACAGGAGGACTCTGCCAGCTTTGCAGTAGTTGAACAAGAATACTGTGGTGTCAGCTGTACTTTAGTTGGTGGACAATGCTGAATTGGGTAATGCTGGACAAATAAATTTTTAGTGTTGAACTTGTCCTTTCTAAAATGATGTATGTTGTGAGGATGTTTAGATGTAATTAGTAGGTTAAAAATAAGCAGTAGGAAGTAGTGTTATGATTTATAAGTAGTACGAAAGATCTTAAGTTCTTATAAAGCATATGACAGATGCCTTGTGGCTTAACTGTCATGTCCTATTTTGTAGAGTTTCAAGGTTACTTGTAACTGCTGTGTTGTCTGCTTGGAGTAGCAGAGATCAGATGTGCTTGAAATGTAGTCAACACAGAGCCTCACTGAAAGTTCTTAATTACTGCACAATGATAAAATCAATCCAGACTCCTGATGTTATCTGAGTCTCTAAAATCTTGGGTTTTTTTCCCCTCTTCCTCCTTTCAGTTTTTAGGTACAGTTGACTTTTGCATGGAAGTTTGCCAAAGCAGGTTGTTTTTCTTTTTTGAGAATGTCCTTAACTATCCTCTTGTTATGGATACTAACCTGAATCTAATATATGGGCTCCAAGATTTCCAAGTGATTTGTGTACTGCTGTAAATGTTCAGGTTATGGTGCTCATGCGTTAAACATTTAAAAAATATCGCTTGAATAGGCTAGCTCCTCTAACTTGAGCATGCATTACTATAGAACCAGAAGTCTCTTAAACTTTAAATTTTGAAGGCTTTTGAAAATTTCATGACACAGCAAAAACCTTCTTGTCTTAAGCCTTGCAAAGCTCATGTCGTTGACATAGGAGGGAGTGTTTTCAGGCCATGTAAGCCAGCAGTTGGATTGGTAAATTGATCTTAAGCTTGTTAAATTTAATACTTAGTACGTGTAGGGTGTATTAGGTCAAGTGAGTAGGAATGGATTAATGGGATTTAAAATGATACAGAAATAATCAACTTTGCAGTGGACTATTTGACTTCAGATTCACCTCAAATAGGTAACTAAAGAGTATGTATCCTTTCTGTTAAATACTATATTCTGCTTTTCATATTTTTCAAATAACTGAATTCCTTCTGCCTCATCTCCTAGAGAGAGGACATACCTCCTATAGAGTTCAAACAACTATGTGAAGAAGTGAGAATTTTTCTTCCTGCCTGTTACTAAGCCCAAGCTATTTTTAACTGCAGAAGGCATAGACCCTAGATAGTCAAGGATCAATTAATGATATGAAGTGGCTTGAATAAACTGGGAAATGTAGCCAATCTCCATTCTTTGAGGAGCTATTAAATTCTTCTTTGAAATCCAAAGTAGTACATTTCTGCCTTCTCTCTAGAGGGACAAAAAGATGTTCTCAATTCACATTTGCTTATGTCTTTATTGTGATGTTTGAGCTCTACAGGAGGAGTCCTCACCCTAGAAGAGTGGCCAGCAAAAAGAATTCTTTTTTAAAATAAAGGCAGAACTGAACTCTTTAAGCCAAGAGGGTACCTGGACATGAAATACAGCGTTTTTATTGTGTCTGGTCCAGGAGCAGTTTGATTCAACACCAAATTTAATCAACTTCAAGGTAGATTTAGATCTAGTAAGTGTTATACTCTCTTCTGTTTGGGGAGGGGGAATATATCTTCATATAAATACTTGCAATACCTGAAGTTTGCATCTACTTCTTAAATCTCAACAACTAAAGACATTGAATTCTACACACAGCTTGTCTGAAGTATAATAAAGACTTGTTCAAAGAGTCTGCAAATGCTTTTACAATGGGTGTAAACCAGCATATTCTTGAAAATAAAGCAATTTTAGGACAAGGAAAACCACTGGAAACTCTCAAGAAGGCTTGCATGGACGCCATTTTCCTCATAAAGCATTCTGTCAAGGGTGAGAACTGCAAATAAGGAGTTAACACTGAACAAGTTAATGTAAGTGACCTTTTAGGCTAGATTTGAAACTGGCTAGGATGAACACATTGAGGGGCAGTAGTTTGTGGCTGCTTAAAGAGCATTGTAGATGAATTTAATATACATAAATGTTATGCAGCTTCTGTACCTTTTCTCTGTGCTCTGCTGTTGGAGGCCTTGATATGGAAGCATGTTGCTAAATGGTGATCACTGTGAAGACTAGAATAATGTTGTTCAACAGACAAGTGGGGTAACAAGCTCTATTGAGTTTTTTGAGCAACAACAACAAAAAAAAAAACAGAAGAACCCTCTTTACACAACTCTTTAAAAAGTCACATATTTGGATAAAGATACCACAGAACAGGGGAGATTCTTATGTGGTCTAGGGCATAAAATGGAACTTGCATAGGCTTTTCTGACTTGACACTGTTCATTTCACTGCCCTTGGACCGTGCTTCAAATAAGCATGGACTTGAGAGCTAATCACAAAGTCCTTTCTTTCTGATAACTGGGTTTTAAGGGCGGATGGTATTTCTTTCCATTGACCATCTGGTTTGTAAGGGAGGGGTGGATGGGCTGTTCTGAACAAGCTCTTTTTGCTATCGTCTTTACCACTTGGTTTCTGCAACCCTGTAATTCATGAGTCCCTATAGTCATATCTTACTGAATAATTGTATTAAGCACACATGTGCTAGCTAATAGAGCATAAACTTTGTAGAAGTAGTAAGGTAAACCCCACCTTCCAAGTCTGTAAAGCGTGGTTATATAAGAGGTGGATATTCAGTGCACAGAAGTGAGCGTCCTTGCCCACGTGAAATTTGGATGCTTTGGTGCAATGCTTGCAGCAAGCTGCATTTTGAAGACTTCCAGACCCTCTGATTACATTCCCAGTACATCACCAGTGTTAATTTGTTCTTGTGTTGTAACATTTGCAGGTTATGCAACTGCCTTAGGGAATTCAACTTCATGTTGCGAGCTTAGTTTTTATTCTCAAACATACTTGGCAATGGCTCCTGAATTTACTGCGACAGTTACTGTATAAGTTGGCTTTTGTCCATGTGTTTTATATGGCCACTGAAAGTACTGCAGACCTTGATTCTTTTCTTTGAACAAGTTTTATTGAACTCCTCTCAGTTGAGGCAGGCTGCCCTTTGAAATGTGTCCTGTCCAAACAGCTCAGATGTGGAGCTCTTCCCCTGGAGGGGGACAGATCCTTCCAGAAGAGGGTAGGCAGCTGAGCCCTGTCTTCCAGGTGGGATGTGGTGGGTGCTGCTCTGGTGTGCAGAGATGCTTCTCAGACCTGACCATCCTGGCACTATCCTGACTGTGGATATGTACCTGTATTGCCCTCTCACCCACCAGACAGTTTGTGTTTGTTGGAATTGCTGTGCTCTATTTTCTCCACTGAAATAAAGCAGAGTGGAAGGAGGCGTTCCCAAGTGCAACCAGTTGAATGGCACTGTTAGGTTATTCATCCCTTCACACCTTGGAATTGTCACATCATAACAGTACCAAATGAATATTATTTTAATCAATAATATTGATTGCTTCAAAGTCCTTGGAGCTCTTCGTTGGAACCCATTAAAGTGCCTGTGCGTCTGTCTATTATGCATTTGTAGAATTTGATTTTGACCCATGTGCCACATGCTGGGACTTTTTTTTTGCTTTTTCTACATCTCTTTCACCTGCTAGGAGTGCCTGACTCATGGTGCAAGCCTAGTAAACCAGTTTGTGGCCTTTACTGCCCTTTGCAAAGGATGAGAACTCCATGAGCTCATATTTTAGATGAGTTTTCTGCCTTGCTTCCGAAGTAAAAGATTCTTAACCTGGCATCATAGTAAAACTTCCAAATATTTGTTACTGTTTTGGCTAAAAAGCAAACTTTTGTGGGACAGGAAGATAAGGTGAATGTATTGCTGCTATCAAATGTTTCCGAGAACTCAATCAGTATGCAGGGATCCACAGCCTCGCTTCACTCAGAATTCAGGGAGCCAGCAGCCCCTCCACTCAGTCCCTCTAGTTGTGCTGCAGAGGCTACTGCTGTTGTGTCCCATGCTCGGAGCAGAATGTAAATGTGAGTTTGAAGAGTTAATTTGAGGTCCGGGGCAGCCTTTGACTGGGTGGCAGCTGCAGCTCAAGCACCTCATCTTGCAGAGGCGAGGTGCTGGCAGCAGCTGCTTGCACTTCATGTTTCCCTCTCTAACAGGGGCCTGGCTGAATGTTCTTGTGATAAAGTATCTGTAGGTTTAATGAGGGTGAAACTTGGCAACTACTGCCCAGAAAAGCCGTGCTAGCAGTGGGAGTGTTTTTCGGATGGTTTAATGTGCTTAAAGATTAGTTCTTTCTTTCCTGGTAGTAACCTCCTTTGTGGGAGAAGCATTGCCCCTTGCATTATAAAAAATCTGCTGTTTTGTAACTAAGCATACACTGTTGCATCAGCTCAAGAGTGTCCTTAGTCAGCAACTTTCGCTTCCAAAAAACGTGATTAAAGGGATCGGTGCACAGTATATGTTCAGTGCAGTCCTTCCTTGTGCTTCGGTGTAGGCTCTGTGCATTCTTTTAAATGGGTGAGGAGGAGGGAACTGGGTAAAAGTATGTTCCTGCCTAAACAAGGGAGAAAACTAGAAAAACAGATGGTGCTAAAAATAGTTAATTGCCAGGGTCTAAATATGGCTTGGTGATTCTTTCCCTTATAAATAATGCAGCTATAAATCCTGCTAGAGATCAATAAGTATTGAATTAACTCCAAACTGCGGAGTGTTACAGAACCCTTTGGCAGCTTTCCAAGCGTGGTGTTGCCCTTCATTCATAGGATCAACATTTAATTTCTTAACAGGGGAAAACCTGAGAATTCATTCTCTTTGAATGGAAACATAGATGCAGGGAGCTTGAATGAGTAGCTACAGCCAAAGGCATCCCATTGCAATGGAAGGGGAGCCGTGCTTGATGAGTTCCTGCTAGGTCACAGCCAGGATGAATCTCCTCCTTTCTTTTCTGCAACGCATGAACAATCAAAGGCTCCTATTTTATCTATTGTTGCCATGGAGGGCATCCATTTAAAGTTCAAATTCCAGCAGGCTTGTGCAGAAGGAGAGGAGATAGGAGTAGGCTGGGCTGGGAGATGATAGTCAAGCATCAAGTGAGCTGAAGACAAGCCAGCACTTTGTGCTGTGACAGGACAGCCCGGGCTGGGGGTACTTGCACTGAATGGATGCCGGGAGGTTTGGGGAGCTGTGAATGAAATGCTGCGGAGGTAGCAGGCATAGGGAGCGTCTGGCATTTTGCTTTCTTTGCATCAGCAGAGTGGGTCACAATGCAAAATTAGGCCTGAAATGGCCCTTAACGAAGTGAGCCCTTGTGCTGGAGGTTCCCTGCGCTGACAGTGAGCGAGTATAAGCCTTGGGGTTAGTGAAGGGAAGGAAATCTCATTAAGGATAAAGGTTTTCCCCCACTCCTTTGTAAATGGCGTCCTGTAACAAATGTCTTAAAAATAAGCTGGCTGTTCCCAGAGCTGTTCCATGCTGTTGCTGTTTATCAGACCTGTAGCTAGCTTTACGTGTTTACAGTGCTCCTCTGTAAGCCATGTGTGAATAAGAGGATGCAGGTCAATATCTGCTGCAGATTTACTTTTCCTTTCTGGCAAGTTCCCGTATGTGCAAGTAAGCATTCATTGTTGAAAGTGCTAATGAGTACCAGACCAGCTGCATTTGACATCATGAGCAAGGGGGCCATCTTATTAACTCATGGGCAAGGTTTCGGCCAGCTGTGGATATTTTCTTTTTTAATTATTACTTAGCTTGTCATAAAATTGGATTATGCTAAAACTATTGGTAGTGTTGTTTGGAATACAATACAATATTGAGTTCAGTGCTGTATATAGGATACTCACAGTTAAAGTGCCCAAGCTGCACCAGAGGGTGTAAAGAGGTAAGAGCACTTCTCTCAGGTTTTCCTATCTGTTTTGTGGCAGAGGATTAGATTTTTTTTCCTTGCTTTAAATTACGAGAAAATGGTGGTGAGCAGAAGAGCTCAGTGGTGTTTCATCACTGATACGGAACACTTTTTCCATCTTGGGAGGTGGGGTGTTTAAAAAATAAATCTCAGTGTAACTTAATTTGTTAGAGAATGTTATACCTCTCAGTTTAACTCAAGATAATTCTAGGAGAGGTGATACTCTTAATATTCAGGCTTTTTTTTTTTGCGATAACATGGTAATCAGGGTAATAAATGCATCTCCGTAATAGCAGAATGAAACAACTCCTTTCATTCTGAAACTAGGCTTTGGTCTTTCATATACTGAATGCTGTCTGTTGTGAAATGTGATTGTAAGGTGGATGTGCTTCCCTTGCTCTTGGCAGTCGCTTTCTGACATGGTGTACCATCTCCTGAAAGAGGTCTGAAACTCACTGTTGGACCTGAGGTTTTTCTCAGAGGTTTCTCGAAATCTCTTTGGAAAGTCTTAAGTTTAACTGTTGCTTTCTATTGTTACTCTCTCATTATAAAGATCAGTTCCTGCTGTGGGTATATAGCGGGACATAGGTGTGGCCAACAGATGTCTTAAGCATGTGAAAACAAACTGATATCTCCATCAGTACCAATTTGTCCTTCCATTGGATTTTTAGGATAGGAAATACTGACTTGTTGACATGTTCTTTTTCAAGTATATGCAACTGAAGAGGTGATTTAATGGTGTTAAATGCAACTTCTTGGGGACTGCAGTTGGATGTTTTCAAAGTGACCTGGGAGATGACTGCTTGGTGTTAGCTGCAGATAACTGCATGGCTGATCTCTCCATGACCTTGGAAGTATACACTTCTTCTTGTGATGACGTATGCTTCTGCAGTAAAACAAGAGGTTGAGCTCAGTTTTAGCATAACCACTATGCTTTAGGATTTTGAATGTTGATTCTCCTGCATGAGTTGCTTTTCTACTCTTTTAAGTTCATACTGTGTACTTTAAAACAAACTTTGTTTCCTCAGTGCAGCTGAAGGATGAAGGAACGCATAGTTTTCTGACCTAACATTTAAAATATATATATATCACTTGTTGAGCATCCAGTGCTGAAGTACTGCGGTTTCCAATGTGGTATTTGATCCAGTGAATGTCCAAGTTGTGTGTACTCTTTACCAAACTGAGGTTTTAGCACAAGTAGACTTAATATTAAAAATCTATAGTAGACCTGCCACTTGATATCAGGAGCAACTCTTGAGCCATGCAGTTTCAGAAATGTTCAAAGTGTTCAAAATCAGATGCTAAGCAGGAAAATTACAGTATATGTGTTAGGGATTGAAGATGAACGGTGCTAACTGTGTTATTTCTTAACAAATGCATTGTGTTCAGCTTAACTCATCTCTGGAAATAATTAGTGGCAGAAGTCTACCTACAGTTGGAATCAATGTTTCTGCATGAATTTAGTGTTAAATTGTGGTCTTTGCCTTGAGTTAAGATTCCTAATGGCACTTACAGTGATACTTCTATTTTGTCTGCGTGTGTGTACCCCTGTGTGCGCTTGCATAACAAGATCCTAAAGCTTTGTTTAGGACACATACTTCTGTAGTGAAAAACTGATGGGAAGAAGGGGGAACTGTTCCCAAGCTGAGATCGTTTCCCTTTCCCTTCCCCCCCTCCCTGGCAGAAGTGAGCTTTATGGCCCAATTATAGAATCCCTTAAAATGCTGGTTATGATGGAGTGCCAGCATAACCCAATAATATAGGTGAGGCTGACATCTGTCAGTAACTAATGAGGGCAGCCTTAAAATTAGGGCTGCAAGTTTACTTCTAATTTCTGAAAATTTGACCCATCGTATCAACTTAAATATTTGACTTGAGGATGAAAAATGAATGCACCAGAACTTGGTGAGGTGGTGCATGGGTGTACTCAAAATTAGTGCATGTGTGATTCGGTTGTGAGAGTAATTGTTTGCAGCTCATAGCAAAGTCATGAAGGAATGAGAGCTTGGCTGGAGTGCTTAGGATGGAAGGTCTCTGTAAAAATAGATGACACATAAAGGGCAGGAAATGAAGCCAATATGGTCATGTTTTGAAGCTGGGAGGGTCAAATCCTGTCCTGTGTTATGCTGCGGTATTATCGGTCAGCTTAAACCCGGTTACTTGAGAATGCTTTGGCATGGTAAAGTCAACTTCACGGCGTGATTGAGTAGTTGTGCTTCCACAAAACAGCTTTTGATCTTCTCACTGGAATGTATCTAGTTAGAATTCCTGGTGTTCAGTAAAACTCCTGATTTTGGAGGCAATTTTCTGTTTCAGAGCTGATGCCATGAAGTCTTAATTCCTCTGTCAGAGGACTAATTTGGAAGGCTTTGGCTGCCAAGGGCAGCCTTTCGTTTTTTGGATCCTGAATGAGAACATAATGCAAGCAGTCGTCCTCTTTGTTAAGCAGTGATCTTGTTCAGTGTTGATATCTCTGACTAGCACAACAGGAAGGTGTGTAGATACATGTCTATACGAAAGGATGCGTGTTTCCTTATGCTGCAGAAAACTAAATGCATCTCTCTAAAATCTGTGTATGAATTAGACATTGATAATGTGAAAGAATGACTTTGTACGTACTTGGTTTTAATAATGAAGATGGTGATATGCAGTATAAGTTGTTTCTGTATTTCTTTTGTGAAAGGAAAGGTAAAGATTTGAATCAAAAAAGGTGGAGAAGCCTTGGCAAAACATGAATCGCCTCTGATGGAGAGAGCACATGGTTGCACTGTTTCCCTCTGTGCCACTCCACTACAAAACCAGATGTGTTCATCCCCATATGAATGCAAACAGTGCAGCTGTTTGTTCATCACACTGTCCCTCATTAAAGCACTCTGATGTGAGTTGACCAACCTGAAGCCTCTCCAGCTTCTGCAGCTTGAACACGGTTGAGGCCTAATCCCACAGTGTCTCTCTTCTGCTCCACCAATATTAGGGATGTGCTTAGGGTCACCCAGGGAGCAGGAAAATTAACTAGGTGCAGAAGTGTGAAGCTGGGCCTTTCCCTTAATGCAGAGCCTTCGCTTTGATGCTGTGAGAGAGCCCGGAGTGCAGCTGCTGCTCTGCAAGAAGAGCTAGAACCCTGTTCTGCCTGCTTCAATCGCCCTTTGAGTCCTTTCTGTGGCAGGGCTTATCCCTTTGAGGAAACCTCTGTTCTAATGCATTGGCGTGTTTCAGATGAACACTGCTGCTGTATCTAGTAGCTGTCGTGTTTGGCTTGATCTTCTTTCTCCCCAGCCAAAGTCTTGTGCTGCTTTATTCAGCTGAACAAAGTAAATGTCGTCATGTTCCACTTTGCTTGACACCAAATTGACTATCAGCCAGTTTAGAACAGTTAAACCTACTGTGTGAACCTCTTCTGTGCTAGTTAATGGAATAATTTGTAGCATCTGTAGGTATTTATTCTTGCTGGTCTGGTACTAAAAAAGTTTCAACCCTTCTTACTTAATTACAAGCAGGTGAAATAGGTATGCCTGTTTGAAGAACATAATTCCACATTCCCATAATAAAAGAGTGCATGATTTATACTTACTGAAACAGCAGAGGTAAAAGGTTGCAGTTCACAAATCCACAGACTTGGAAAACGTAAGCCAATATCTTAATTAAAATTCCATACTGTAAACTTTAAAAAGTGCAGTTTAATGTTGGCCTGGGTTTTATATAAGAGGAAAATTGCCATATATGTTCACCCCCTTCATGTTAATATTGTTACTGAATTATATTTTTGACTGTATTGTAGTAAGCGTTGCATTAACTCAGATTCTAATTTGTCTTTAAAAAAAATATAACAAATGTTGTTCAGAAATGTTGGTCAGTGATGACTTGTCCTGGACTTGTGGCGACTGCAAACCTCTTGTGCCTGAGTTCCCTGTGAGCGTCCATTAGCTCTCTGCTAAGCTATCCTTATCTGACCCAAAACTTAATATTAAGAACATAATGTAAAATGGCCACAGTGTTTTGTATGCTTAAATCCAGTGCAGAGAAACACCGTTAGACTGACGTACTCAAACTGTTCTTTAATCTGTTGAAAATTAATTGAGCACATGTGTTTCCTCCCTGACTCTTTGTCCGTTTTGTAGACCTTTAACTATTCCAGTGGTTTGAGTGAGATGGTTCGTGTGATGAATAGCCTTGTATCCTTGTAGATGTGAGTATAATTAGATGAACTCGGCATTTCAGAGAAGTATTTCTATCCCATTGGAAAAGAATATTTTTCCAACTAATGGCACTAAATAAAAAGGCCAAATTAAATCACAAGTTCTTACAGCTCATAAACAAAATTTACAGGAATGCCGTGGCACAATTTAGAATAAGCATAAAAATCTAGGCCAATAAATAGATCAACTTTCATGGTAGACTATACCAGAAAGCAGCATGTTTAAATCTAGAACAGTCTGGCTAGTGGAAGATGAAAGCCTGTTATTTCACTGTGCTGTTTAGCATCTGATGCGAAATGAGTTGATGTCAGTTTACTTCTCTTTCTGGGCATCTACATCTAAAAAACTAAAATTACCTTTGAAGATACGGCAGAGACAAAGTACTGAACAACTCTCATTTTCAAGACATAGCCACACTGCTGTGTATGAGCTTGTATTCATTCTTAACTAGGTCCCTGGCTTTTGAGTACAAAAACTTGCAGCAGTGATTTTATTTTTGATGTAAGGAGTGGTTATTTTAGCTGTGTTGAATTGCTTAGCAAGATGATAAAGGTTGTTTGCTCTTCCCCATTCACATCCAGTGTAGTTTTTCCTACTTCCTAGGTATAGACAGTGGAATAAGCATTGTGATCTTGAATATTCCAAATACTCAAAATGGAATATACAAATACATATTAGATTTTCAAAAAAAAATGAGGAGTTGCTGCAGACCTAAAGAAAGTAAACAGTATATTTGGTCCCTGAATTGAATCTGGACAAAGATTAGATTTAGCCCATGAAGGTGTCAGGAATCTTCTCGGGATTTGGTGCTGTTTCAGCTGAATACAAAAATAGAAATATTCTCAACTACTTGGCTTTGTGGCCTGATGCAGGAAAAAAATTACTTCTAATTTATTTCAAATGGCTTGCTTAGAAGTACGCAGTGTTTTCTTCTCTTGAAGTACTTCTTAGATGCTTTAATTCAAAAACTTAATGCATTTTTACACTGTGATTTCTCATCTGCACAGGGAAGAAATCTTTCCTGATTACCTTTGTTTTTCTTAGAGTGGCTTGGGTCATTCAGCTCCAGCTTAATGTACTTGGCTTATTTCTGGTTCCCAAAGATAACTATTCACAAAATACTCAGTGTTAAGCGAGAAAGAAGAGTTGATCAGACCACAAGAGGTTTACTCTACAGTAGGGTTTATTGTTTGTTGTATCAACACATTTCTCTTACTGATCTTCATTTTGTGTAGATGATGATAAAGGGATTAGAACTGTGGTATTTCTTAATCAACAACACTGTACATGCCCCCAACCTGAGCAATATCTACACAATTAATTGCATGAACTGAAAATGCACTTTTTAGGGAGGGACCCTCCTCTGTTCATATTTGTGAAAGGGTGTGATGTTGGATCATCGTATGTTCAGCAGGCAGTTTTCAGCAGGTAGAATGGAGTGTTTAAGACCAGCCTTTTGCAATGGTTTGTGTAGTTTCAAGTCCTTAAGTCTACTTCTTAGCTTTCTGAATCTCTTCAATGTTATGCATTTGCAGCATGATTGGATTTTGTTATTGCTGAGGCTGAACTGTCACCTCTTTGGGGATAGGTTGATGTCTGAGGTGCTAACACACCTAACGCACAAAGCCGTATGCGGTGCTTCTGAGCTAAATCTCAAACTGAGTTGTCAGCGTTCAGGGCATTTGCTTTTGAGCCAATTTGGTGCAACTGTAGGAGATGCAAGTCCAGGAGGTAGAGCAATGATGAGTGTAGCCCTCAGAGTGTGCAGCTGATCTAGCATCATCTCCATCTTCATCAGCTGGCACAACATGAGGAAGCAACAGAAAAAGCTGTGTTGCTGCTTTCAGGCTGTCTCTGCTGTGTTTTACACTTGGATCAGTTGCTGCTATTCCAGGAAATTCCAGGGTTGGCTCAGCATGAGGACCGATGTCACCCACATCTTTCTTCTCCCTGGTGGAGACCTCACCAAGAAACCCTCTGTTCTGGTATCTCTTAGAGCAGCATCTCCTGCAGCCGTAGGCAGAAGTCCCAAGATGGGCCAGAAAGCAAACCAGGTCACTAGTCTGATCAGTCTGACAAACTGCCTTTCTCCCCAGGCCTGGGGCTTCAGGGGCCTGCCATTCCTGAGAAGCAGTGGGGTGGACTCAGGGCTTCTGGTGGCTACAGGCCCTGCCTGGTGCCAGCTGCTGCAGCTGCACCTCTGGGAGCAGCTGCATCCTTCACTCCATATATAAACTAGGGGGAAATGGGTGGAATTGGGACATGGGGGAAGAAGCATGAGAACTGCTGCTTTGGTTATGCACTGGGTTTCAGTGCACATAAATGATGTGGTTTTCTTTTGACTGCTGTAGCAAATGCTCTAGTTTTGTTACTAAAACAAACCCAACCTTTCTATTGCTCTTTATATTTGGGAAGTGATATATTATCAGTTTCTGAACCTGAGGTTTAGTGCAGTACAGGCATTAGCTTCCTTTCACGCTACTCTGGGCTTTCGTGCTTGCTTTGTATGGCAAGGGTCTAGAGAGATTTCTTTTATTTCCTTCCCCACCATTGTTTTCAGTACAAAGTTTTTTTTCTTAATATTCAGACATTTTATCGCCTCACTTCTTTTAGAACTCGGAGTTTCTTTTTTTTTTCTTTTTTCCCCATTACACAAAAGAATACTTTTAGCTGATTGAGTTCTATCCATTGCCAACTGCAGACTCTTTTGTCTTGTTGTCCAGCATCCTTTATGGAATGAGGACCATTGAGCGAGTACTTGTTGGCTCCCTGCTGAGCACAATTGTGCGTGCAAGGTGTGGTACTGTACCCGCAGAACATGGAAAGCTGCAGTTTGGAGGGCCTGAATGCATTGCAATTTTTACCTTTTTGCTTTGTGAAAGAAGTGGGATTGTGCTGTGAGATAATAAATCCACCTATTTTTAGTTTGGTGCAGTTGCGACAAGTGGGCGAACAAAGAACCAGTTGAATGCACTTGCTGTTGTGTTGAAACCAGCTAAAAGTTCCTATTCAAGTAGTTTCAGCACAGTACAGCTAACAGGCAATTTTCCATTTATGTATACAAACCTTCTAGAAAGGCAGCTGTGCGGTTGGATTAATTTCTAGCAGTAAATTGAATAAAAGAAAATTGAAGGGGGTCTCGGGAATTCCTTTCTAAACAGTGAAAGCAGATCTTTCAAAGCTTTCTTTTATTTGATCCCTTGCCTTCCCAGTGTCTACTGTAAGATTTAAAGGACTGGAAATGTTGTCCTCTGTGTGGAGATATACAACAGGAAATGTGTTCTTTTTTCGAAGCAAAGTGATGCTATTAAAATATCCTCTAACACTTTCTACTTCAAAATATGCTGATTTGCTTCTAAGTAAATGAGAAATTCACACCTCTTAGTCATAAAAAGGAGCTCAAATGTTTGTGCTTGTGTAAGCTGCAAGTGAGCTACGTAGAAATGTGTTCTGAAAACAGGAATGTGTTTTATACCCAAACTGTTTTTCACTGGGGAGAGGAACTTGGTAGTAGAAAGCTTTTTTGATTATGCAAGGTTATCAGTCTTGTTGAAGCTAGTTACATGTGAAATAGGATGTGGGTTTTAACCAAGGCTAACAAAGATTTCAGTGAATTCCTTCTGATAGAACGGTGGTCACGGGCTTTTCTTCTAAAGGTTGATCTTCAAATACTATTCTTAGCATTTATAAGTTGGTTCCTAAATGAAGTCTTGTTTCTGTCCAAGCAAACTGTTACAGATACAGGTTGGGCAGAGAATGGCTTGAGAGCAGCCCGAAGGAGAAGGATTTGGGGCTGTCAGTTGATGAAAGATTCAACATGAGCTGGCAATGTATGCTTGCAGCCCAGAAGGCCAACTCTATCTTGGATTGCATCAAGAGAATTATGACCAGCAGGTCGAGGGAGGTGATTTTTGCCTCTCAATTCAGCTCTTGTGAGACCCTACCTGGAGTATTGCGTCCAGTGCTGGGGCCCCCAACACAAGATAAGACATGGAGCTGTGGGATTGGGTCCAGAGGAGGGCCTGGAAGGTCATCAGAAGGCTGGAGCACCTCCCCTGCAAGGACAGGCTGAGAGAGCTGGGGTTTTTCAGCCTGGAAAAGAGAAGGTTTTGAGGGGACCTTATAGCGGCCTTCCAGTACCTGAAGGGAGCCTACAGGAAAGCTGGGGAGAGACTTTTTATAAGGGCATATGACAAGAAGACAAGGGGAAATGGCTTTTAAACTGGAAGAGGGTAGATTTCTACTACGTATTAGGAAGAAATGCTTTACTGTGAGGGTGGTGAGGTGCTGGAACAGGTTACCCAGTGAGGCTGTGGATGCCCCCAACCTGGAGGTGTTCAAGGCCAGGCTGGATGGGGCTGTGAGCAACCTGGTCTAGAGGGAGGTGTCCCTGCCTATAGCAGGGGGCTTGGAACTGG
This sequence comes from Numida meleagris, assembly GCF_002078875.1. Taxonomy (NCBI): domain Eukaryota; kingdom Metazoa; phylum Chordata; class Aves; order Galliformes; family Numididae; genus Numida; species Numida meleagris. The sequence goes on from NC_034412.1 coordinate 90,769,575, forward strand.
ATGATCTTAAAGGTCCCTTCCAACCCAAACTGTTCTATGATTCTATCCTTCTGCCCTTAAACTTATGACTTGCTAATTAATGATTACTTTATGTTACGTTAAACCAGTTTTGAGCAAAAGCACCATATAGGCATAAGAAACATCTGGGTGGTAATGAAGGATGTAGCACTGAAGTGTTATTTTCTTGGTGCAAGCTGCTGCAGTCTCTTAGTCATGGAGAGATACCAATGATGGTGATCCACCTCCCTTTCCTGTTCTATTCTTTGCTCCTCAGACTGGCTGGACTGTGAATTCCAGAACTCAAGCGTCTTGCTTTTTGATTATATTTAAGTTTTTCTTCAAAAAAAATTTTTGTGTAGACTGGATGTAAGAATATCCAAGTAGGAACTTGAAGAGTGGCACTGGGTGTACCTGCAAGATGTTCCATATAGCAGTAACCTCAGAGGTCAGCTTCACCTCTGGGTGGCTTCACTCTCGCCACGTCATCCAGTTTTGTACTGGCAAGATGAGCTCACATTTATGGATTTCCTCTGAACTTGTGAAGTTTTGCTTAAAAGCTACTTCACAGATCTGGTAAGCTGCTCATGTGGCTGCTAGCATGCAGTGGTGGACTGGAAAGATTTGTCCAGTGCTCTGGGAAAGCATCTGCAATATGACATAGTACAAATGTTGCAATGTTAGTATTTCATGTGAATGTATCAACAAATACGAGGTACTTAAGAAATGACAAATTGAGAGGGAAAGTTGAAAATGGGTGTGAAAGATTTTGTTCCTTGTGGATCTACTTGTAATAAGCTGTGGCCATGTATATGTGAGGCTGTGGTCAGTTAACCAGTGACATATTAAGAGCAGCCACCACAGTGTTACTCTCTGGACTCTTACCACTGCAAAGAGAAACCCTGACTATTATACCCTTTCTGCTCACTGTGTGCTTGTAAGAGGCAGAATTTAGAAGTTTCACGTTTATTGAAATCAAGCTTATGTTGTCTGTATGGCCCTGTTGTTAGATACTGCTTTTGGGTTCTAATCAAGGATCCCTTACAGTTGCATGAGGAACTTAGGCATTTTTTTTCTTTATTTGGGATTCAGATGATTTCTTTTTTGTTTAAATAAAGGTTAGCACCCCTCTCCTTTTAATATACTTTCCATTTAAACAGCTCTGAAGTTCCTGAGCTCTTGTTCAAATGGTACCAAAAGTAAGAGAAACTAAGCTGACTCTGGAGAAAGATGCTTCCAGCAGAAGCAAGGCTACTTGCTGCTTTGAGGTTACCCAAAGCCAGTTGCCTTGCTGCAGACTCCCGTGGGACTAGAGAGCTTATTATCTATATGCTTGGGAACTTGGAGCAATTACTTGTTGACCAGGCTGTAGTGCAGCTGTCTAACCTAAATGTAGGTGTTACTAACTGCTGTGCTCTGGGTTTGCCAGAAGGTGAATATGTCAGCCTGGATGCTTGTAGTTCCCCGTTAAGTTAGATTTTTAGACTTTTCTGCACACAGAAGGAGTCTGCTAGATTTTTGTCACTAACTGGAATCTATGTAGGCAAAAAATCTGTGCAAATTCAGGTTGAGCAGTAAACAAATGCCCTCCTTCCTTTTTCCTAATGCCCCACATTGTTTCCAGCAGTACTTTAGATACATGATTCTCTAAACTTGCGTACATATTGTCACCTTGTTGAAAAACTTACGAGAATGCTGCTCCTCCTGTACAGTCATCATTAATATATTCGTGTATTTTTTCAATTGCAGACTTTAAAAAATTCCAAAAGTCTTTGCTCCCTTGATTATGAAGACGATGATGATGACACGCAAATGAAGACAATTGTGTCATCCCCATGTGACTCAAATGATCTTATGAACATCATCACCCCTGGTTCCAGTCCGATGAAAGAACAGCTGGATGAAGTAAGGCATCACGGGTCATGCCAAGGTAGCTTCAAAACAAGGGATTATAAGAAAGCAGCTGCAGTGTGTGAAAGTGATGAGGACACAAGTGATTGTGAGAGCACTGAAGAGGGCATCTTTCCTCTAGACTGTGGGGACTTGGACCTAGAGCAGATCGAAAACAACTGAGTCTCAAAGTTGTGTGCTAGAATCAGAGTTGTTCTAAATTAAAATGATAGAGGATTACCTTTGCCATGCATAATCCATGTCCCTGAATCTCTGTATTGCCTATCTTGGGCCTGTGTTAGAAGAAATGTTTCAGGTGGGGGAAAAATGTGAACCATTGTTACCTGTTTAGTCTATTGATCAATACGTGGATGACAACGACAACGACAACAACAACAACAAAGTAGGAGGTTAAATGTTATTTTGAACATTAAGGAATAATTTTGATTAAAAAATTTCCTAACAGATATTTTGCATTTTTATGGCTTTTACAGTTCTGGAGAAAAAAGCATCTCTATTTTGAAATGAATTTTCAGAAGGGCATTCTATAAAACTAAATCTGTCTACAGTGATTCTGGTGCGGGTATATGTTGCTTTTGTTAAAGAGCTTAATGTGAAAAGTGAATTGCATAATGAAATTGGTAATAAACCTTCAGATAGAACTCTTAAATACCTGGTTGACAACTGGTCCAAAATACTTAACTGCCATCTCTGACAGTGTCTGGTTTAAAAAAAAACTTCATAACATGTACAAATGTTCTTTTCATACATTCAGGACTTTTTGATCAAAATATGGTAGTGACCTTAAAGGTTAACATTTTCCATGATTTTACTACTTGAATTGTTTTCTAGCCTGAAGCAATGCTAATTTAGGTGGGATAAAACTGCAAGTAGCTGCCCACCTACTTGGTCATTATGTTTTCTGTGGTTCAAAAGAATGTACAACAAGAGCACTTGAACTTTTAGACAGGGACTTTGTAATGATCAATTCCCCAGGAGGTGATCCCTTCAGCAATACTAGAAGGAAAATAGTCCTTGAATTAAATAAAATGACATTTTGCTTTGCACTTGTGTCTGTTTATGAATTTTGTTGGAGGAAAATGTAGAGTCTGGGTCATGTTCTGTAATATGGTATTTATGTGCAGAGTTGGGTGGAGGGCAGACTTCTGGTCATCTGAAAAGAAAGTCAAATTAGTCTGAGGAGCTGGGGAATAATTCCTGCTAGATCCCAGAAGCGTCTCAGTGATTACATACACCATAATCATCTCTCACATAATAGTCTATTCATTGCAGACTATTGCAACACATAATTATTTTGTTAGTTCAGCTGGAATAGGGATTTGCCTGATCAAGAGGGAAATTAATCTCAAAATAGAGATTTTTAAATTGGATAGAAATGGAGAGGCTTAGATTATGGCGTTTCATTGCGTCACATTAGACTGCTTAAATGAGCCAACTCCTGTGGTAGCTTGAGCTACAAAACCAAATCCAGTATCATTCCAAGTCACCTAATGAAATGCGGTTAAAGGGAGAAATGTATCAATTCACTCATGTGACAAAAGCCAATACAAGGTGTGACTCGGGCCGTAGCCTTGTGATTAGGGTCGGCCTTTGGGCATAAGAACTGGCTTTTAATTACTGAACTAGCTTGCATGGCTTACTGTCTGTACAAAACCTAAAGTTTGGGTAGCCAGTAAAAAGCTCTAAGTGTTCTTCATGCTTTTGTGACTCCCACTGCATATGCAACTAACGGCAGCAGTGGTCTGCGATACTGATACCGATATACATGCATATGAAGGTGCAAGATCACTGAAAAGACTTGTTAGGCTCTTGATGTGTTAATACACATTGTGTGGGAGATGGTGTAGCTGCTCACTGTAGCAGCAGAAAATCTTCCTCCTCTTCCTAGATGAGTAAATAAGGGAGCTGCTAGTAGAACAAAGTTCTTTCAGAAGCTCCTGTTAAATGTGCATCTCGCTCCTCAGGTATTTGGGTCCAGAGGAGGGCTGTGAAGACGATCAGAGGGCTGGAGCACCTCTCCTTTGAAGACAGAATGAGGAAGTTGGGCTTATTTAGCTTGGAGAAGGGAAGGCTATGGGAAGACTTGATTGCAGCCTTCCAGTTTTTTGGGGGGGAGCTTTAAAAACAGGAGAGGGGCTGACTTTTTACATGGTCTGATGGTGCCAGGAGAAGGGGGGATGGCTTTGAACTAAAAGAGGGGAGATTTAGGTTAGATGTTAGGAAGAAATTCTTTACTCAGAGGGCAGTGAAGCACAGGCTGCTCAGAGAGGTTTTAGATGCCCTATTCTTGGAGGTGCTCAAGGCCAGGTTGGATGGGGCCCTGGGCAGCATGTTCCAGTGGCTGGCAACCCTGCCCATTGCTGGGGTGTTGGAACCATATGATCTTAAAGGTCTCATCCAACTCAAGCCATTCTATGGTATTTGCTCCTGTGTAGCAGAGAGCTTGCAGGTGGTGCCACATACATTCACAAGCTATTAGAAGTAGTTTTCTGCTACTGAGAGTCACTATTTTTGCACTGAAGATTAAGTTTCCAGAAATATCAAGTGAGGTACAGCCTTCTTTCCTTGTGGATAAATGGGGAATGCTCTTTAGCGTGGCGGTCAGTCATCATGGATAATGGGACAACAAAGCTGTCTCCTGGACTGTAATTACTAGTTGTAGAACCACATTTCTCTTTGTGTGTTTATCTTAACTGAGCAATAGAGGTAAGTAAAATTGAATCAACTTTAATGCAGGATTGTAGCGAAGACCAATAGTACAGCTGGGATCACTTAAAAGCCAATTTGCGTATTTGAAAGCACTCCGATTAGAGTTGTAATGGCATGGAATGAGAAAGCTAATGTGGCGATCCATTTGGCTCTTTCTCCCCCAAGGAAGACAAGCTCCTGGAAGAAGTGAAAGAAGAAAATACCTCAGAGGACATGAATAAAAGGAGATAAGATGTGTTTTGTCAAGAAAAAATACTTCAGAAGGAACTCCAGTTATTAATAAGATAACAGCAGTAGAGAAAAGGCAAGAGTTAGTAATATTCTAGCTCTGAAGTATGGGCTGGCCGTGATTTTAAATTTACTTCTAAAGTCTCAAAGGGTTCTGCAGTTTCCTTCTGTAGGGGAATCATTTTGACTCAACACAAAGTCACATTCCTACCCACATACTTGGGGTAGGAAGAGGTTTCCCAAGTTACGGTACAGATGTTTGCTTATGGTAACTCAGGACTCCAGCCCCGTGGCAGCCAGCTGTTAAAACTCTAAATAGCCCTTTCATAGACACCGACAGACAGGAGTGGTTTTAGATACTGAAGAGCAAGCTTCATGAAAGTAGGAAGTAGTAATTATCTAGTTCAGAGTCTTACTAGTTGGTGACAGGAAAATGAGTGGTTGGACAGCTGTGCAGTAACACAGTGAATGAAGAAATTGGCTGAAAGGAGTCAGTGCACTTTGTCTACAGACCCTCACGTAATCCCACATGAGAACCAAGAGTAAAAGGAATTCTGGTGTGAGGTCATTTCAGCTGGGGCAGGCTTTGGCCTTGCATCACTCACAAGATATTGAGATGCGCTCTAAAAGAAATTCATAGATGATGAATTTGGCATTCCTGTTGTACTGGATTATAGAATAAAACCTCTGGTGGCTGTTTGGGCACGTTTGCATAAAGAGAAAACATGCTTTTGGAGGGTGAGTTGTACTTGGTAGTGGCTGTGCTGGGCTGGGAGTGGTTTCCTTCCGTCTTGCAGCCGATGTCAGAACAGAAGGCTGTGCTGCATGGCATTGTGGGAATTGTTCTAGGTCATTTATCTCCCATTTTTATTAGCAACCAGGCTAACAAAGTAGTACGCATGTTAAATTTGCAGTCAACAGGATGTTGGACAGATGTGAACGATAAGATAGCACTAGAATTTAAAATAGTCTTGGCAACTTGTAGAAACAGTTGCAACAGGGAGGAGGTGGGGGGGGGAAAGACAAGATCCTTTTCAGCAAGGCACTAAATTTAGGCAGGATTAAGCTCGGCGTTGGGCCACGTACTTAGCAGTGCCTCTGATAAGGGAGCTGGGAGTTGGTCCTGTTGGTAGAAGAAAAATGAGCTTCAGGCTAAGGTTCACAAACGACGATTTATTTCACAAGGCTCATGAGCTGCAGGTGCTCCTGGGAAGCACAGGATTAAGTACACAACTTGAGATGCTGCACTTAGGAGTGCAGAGTCCAGTAGAGAGTGGCGTGAGTGATGTATTGAGACATGGGAAAATGCACTTGTGGGAGCGCTGAAAGAATGGAGTTTGAAATCTTTTGGTAGACTGGGCTTAAATAGCACCTAATATACAAAATGAGGGTAGGGAATCAAGGAGCAGATGTGTGGAGAGATGGTTGCCCTTCACAAATGCAGATCTGTAAAGAGTAAGCATCTGTCATGAGTGATGGCTACGTTTCCCTTGCCTCAAAGTGAGATGATAAGGCTGGCTGGCTTCCCACAGCCCTTTCCTATCCTGTTTTTCTTTGGAGCTGTACAACCTGTATTTCCAAGCAAGGCTAAAAGCTGGAGGCAAATAACTGCTGGAGGAAGAGGAGCTGAGAATAACATGGTGAGGAAAGTACTTTGGAGCAGAGATGGGAGCTCCCTGTGCATGGTCAAGCTATAGTATGTATATCCTATTCAGAGCTGCCACTTGCTTGAAAATCAGCTCCTATCTTGTCAGCTTGGCCTCAATGATCATTATGAAACAGCTGCCTCCATCTGTACCTGACTGTGTCCAAGTTCACTCTGGCAAAGTGCTGCAATCACCTGCAATAAATCTAAAGATACTAATCAGATGTTGGTGAAAAGTACACATACAGTAGTACATCTGAAAATACACAGATTTGACAAAAAATTCCTTGGTGGTGATTGGCAGATCTCCCCAGAATAACTTTTACTCAGTCTTGATGATCCTTCCAACTCAGGATATTCTATGATTCTATGATTTTCACCGTGCATTTTGTGAATTATAAAACGTTAAGTTTTTGAAAGTGCTGAAGTATAGATAGACCTGCAGCTCATATTGTCTGGGACAATTCCTTGAGGGCTTCTGCCTCATCCTTGGATGAAACAAACTGGCTGGGCAGGTGGCACGTGTTGCATGTTCCCAGCCTGCAAAGGACCTGCTTTGGGAGCTGTGAGCATTTCCACCACCGATCCATGTGCCTCATTTATCTGTAATAGATGGACCAGCATCAGATAGCCAGGATCTGGGATCTGCAGGTTCTTATCCTTGGCCCATTTGGTGGAGCTTGTACCTTGTTTAACACACACAAAACGTGATTTCAGAGGAGTGTTTCCTCCGAATGCTCAGCAGCCCAAGATTTGCCATCAGTTGTTTTGTAGTTTGTGTGTAATTAACATCATCCAAACTGCTGCTCCCACCGCCATCTGGTCAGCACAGCAATCACTAGTATGCCGAGAGCTGCTATTTACTAAGGGAAACGTGGATCCTTTTGCTGTCTACAGCTTCTTGGACCCACACAGCAGTTATTTCTTTCACATAGGAATTTTACTATTGAAAGTAACGTAGAGATCTACAGTGGGAGTGATTTGAGCTGTAGGAATACCGTATGAACTCTGTGGAGATGAGTTGAAAACTTCTTTAAAGCAGCATTTTGCTTTTTAAGCTATTTAAACAAAGCCCAAGCTATAAGATTAAATGTTTCATGATGTCTCCATTTGGACAAAGAAGCTCAGTGCCCTGATTCAGGTAAGCTCATATGATGGGAGCAATGATGGGAATTTGAAGTGAGGGCTGTTCTGTTGGGTCCTCAGCACCTGTGTCCCGTACACCACAGCAGCTGTGGCTGAGCTCCTCCTTGCAGTAGTGTGGAGGAAGAAAGTATCCCCACAAAGGCAGTGGGCTGTGGTGTCATCTATCTGTCCTAGCTGCCTTCTCCTTTTGCCTTTTCTCTTGACCTTGATTCAACTTGCTACTGCTATTTGTCAGGGGGGTTTCTGAGACGCAGTCTGAATGGATTTCCCAAAGTGTCAGAGCTCTGACTCATGGCTAACAGCTATGGCAATGCCCATTTTTTCCTTTTCTGCAGCTCTTGAGGCTGCAGTCTCCACAACGACCCCATTTTGCTGCGTGACCTTGCTTCATCCTCCCAGTGGTTCTTTCCATTCGCTAAGCAAGACGTGTTCCTGTGGAAGATGGAGTACGTGGTTATGTAAATGGATAATCTTGAATAGTGCATGAGAGTGAGCTATAATTCTGCAGGCGGCTTTACTGCTACTTGCTAATTCAGAAGAACTTCACAATTTTCATCTCCTTTTAGCATGCATTTTTAAAAACATTGTGGTGCAGCTCCTCCCCTGAAAAAAATATGAAAACATACTAATTTGGTCATCAGCACGTTTGGGATCTGGAGACTCACAACGAAGTCATTCACTCTGCAAGCTAACAGCATTTGTACTTCATTTATTGTCTGCTAACATGGGTCCCCCAGAGGGGAAATAGGATGCATGCTTTGCATATGTCTTTGTAGTTTTTTTACTTGCCGAGAAAGCAATGTCCATGCCTAGGTAGATAGGTTTTACTCAGATTTATTTATTTATTTATTTTAATCTGGCTATCACAAGATCTGCTTCCCCATCCCTCTACCAAGACCATTCTGTCCTCCATACATATATGCTGTTGAATTATATCCACCAGCTCCTCTCATTTTGGAAAATCCTGTCCAGAGCTGGTTCATCTGAAGAGTTGGGCAAGTGTTCTTAGACCTCTGTCATCTGGGGCAGGGCTCTTTCCGATTCCAAATGTTACATTAGATTCTATCTAGGACAAATGAGAAAATGGGGACAGAAACAAGAGTGGGAAACATGGAAATCAACAGAAACAAAGATAAATTTGAATAGGGAAAAGGAAATTCAATACATATCATTTAAACCAGAAAGTTTATGGCACACTGTCAGAACTGGAGCAAATGCAAGCTGTCCTGCTCTGCATGCATTTTTGTCTGAAACATATTCCTTCTAAAGGAGGGCATTCCTATCAGTTTAGCTTAGGGCTAGTGGGAACTGCTTTGAGTCTTTGTATCCTGTTTTCCAAGAAGAGTTTCCCAAAACTTGAGAAAATAACATAATTTTCAGCCATAAGCAGGAAAGGACTGGGGATGCAAGACTTGTTTGTGCATGCACAAGGTACCTAGATCTTGAGCTCCTTCAGGCTTGTTCCTTTCTTGCACAGTGAGAGCTATTAAAGTGGTGACAGTGACCCTGGCACCTCTCAGACAGGAAAGGAGCCACTCTTCTATTTTTTTTTTTCCTGGCTGATTTATCTAATGCTGTGTTTTCGTGTACTCCAGCATCCAGACCTACACCTGTTCCAAATTCAGTTACCGTCGTGGCATCAAACCTCATTTTTGCACATTCAGGTTAACTCCTCTCACTCAAAGAGTTCTTCCCCAGCACATCTGATCTCATTTCCTCACCCAGGTTCTTGTAGACCCAACGTTGCATCGCTGGAGCCAGAAGTACGGCTCTCCAGCAAATGAGGCACCAGGGCAAGGGAAAAGCTTGAATATGCAAGTGGAGAAAGCCATGGGGACAAAAGGTTTCTTAATCCACTTTGTGACCAGCCAGCTGTTGGACTGCCCCGCTCTCCCCATGGATGCTTATGCAAGCGGGGGGGCTGCAGGAGGGCTGCTGGGCCTCGAGCCAAGCAGTGAGCTGGGCTTTGTAACTGGGGCTGGCTCATTAGCTGTGCTGCTTGATGAGCTGCTGCATGTAGCCACATGCGTTGGGGCAGGGCTTGACCTTTGCCAGATGAAACTTGTAACTTTGGGTGTAACACAAAGTCTTGATGGTATTTCAAGTGATGGGAATACTTGGTCCCCAAGGTCAGTGCAAGTGACTTCTATAAAGCCATCTGAACATCTCCCCCTTTGCATTGCCGACCCTTCCATCCAGTCTTCATCTCTTTGTTGCAGCTAGAATGAGTTTGTCCAAAAGTGGGCAGAACGGCAGAGCAGCACTGCTGGAGCAGGGACAGGTGGCCTGAGGCTGGGCTGAACTTAGGTCCTGGGCTGTGAGCAGGATGAGGTGTCCCAGGTGAAGTCCCTCAGGGCCATCAAGGCAGAGTGTTCAAGTTGAAGGCTTTTCATAGAGTCATAGAATCATTCAGGTTGGAAACACCAATAGGATCTTCTAGTCCAACCATCAACCCATGCCTCTGCCTGCTCTAGACCATGTTGTTCAGTGTGACATCCACTCTTTTTTTGAATGCCTCCAGGGATGGTGACTCCACCACCTCCTTGAGTAGCCTGTTCCAATACCACACCAAAAGTGAGTAAAATACCTTTTAGAGCTACCGGGAAGCCCATCCCAGAGCAGGTGAGCTTAGACTAGTTCCCCAGCCTTCTACACCCCATAAAATCTTTCGAGATGCCCCACAGACTTTTCACAAAGTGCATCTTCTCCACACCTGTTCCCACAGCTTCCTCGACCATGCAGAGAGAGAGGTAGGGCAGCAGCAGGAGTGACCATGATGAAACGAGGGGCCAGGAGGGAGCATGGTGTGCTGCAAGGGGAGATGGGGAAGAGCAGCACCTGCAGCTCTCTGATAGCACTGCTCACCCTTTGGCTATGTCTGTGGGCCCTGGCACTGCTGCAGGCTCACTGGCTCCCCGCCAGCCACTGCTTTGGTGCTTTGGAGCCAATGGCAAAAAGCAGCCCTTCCTTGGGGTGGATGTTGGAGGAGTGGGACTGGCAATGCATCCAGTTGAAGACCATTCCTGATGCTGTTCCTGTGGCTGGGGTGTTGAAATCCTGTAAACCTTGAACCGTAAGCACATGTGTAAACTGTGTGGCTCAGGTCATCATTTGTGCTGTATGGAGAGGTGGAGGGAGATGAGAAAAGAGGTGTGGATTCGTGGGAGGTGTACTTATAGCGGTGAGATGTTTGTTGGGGTGGGAGTGGTTTTGGATGGGCAGGTTGGTGGATGGATCTCCAATGGCAAAAGAAAACAGCAGATCATGGATAAAAATGAATCAAAGAGAATGCACTTTAAGATGTTGCACTAGGTTTGAGCCATGTAACCTACGAAGGAATTTACCACATTTGGCAGCAGTAGTACTGGTGGGATATGATGGTGCTCGCAGGTGTGCAGTGTATTCCCCCATCTTCTTCCCATCCTAAATACTTGAGTTTACTGGATGCATCTTTCAGAACTTCTCAGCCCTCTCCCATGTACACCGTGGAGATGCTGCTGGGGAGTGACCGCAGAGAGAGAGCCCACGTCACTGCAGGGAGGAGGGCTTTTCCCAGAACAGTGAGCTGCTCTTAACTTGTCACATGTTTGGACGCTCATCTTCCACTTGTCACTCTATCACTGGAAAGCTGATGCTCCTGAAATTAACACTTGCAAAGAGCTCTTACTGCCTAATGTTAATACTTTTTGTAAGTAGCCTGTCTAAATGTTTAACTGATTCCTATGGAGAAGGTCCAGGCTAGTAGGAAAATACTATGCCTTACTAGGATGTCATTGCTGTCTGGTAGAAGTTATTCAATGTTTTCTGTAAAAATGTATTTAGAATCACAATTAGTTCTCTTTTTTTTTTTTCCTCACTCTCTCTCTCTCTTTGATAGTGAAATGGGAGGTCTCATTAGAGAAGAAATCTAGTATTTTCCTAATTAAGTTAAGAGACCAGATGAAGAAAATTAACGACGACCATAAAATGTCCTGGCCTTGACTCTCCATGCAGCAGTCTATGCTTTCCAGACTGGGAGTAATCCAGCCTCCTGGCCATCATTTTCTTGCACAGGGGATAGAAATATCCATTTTTTTCCAATGACAGGACTGCCAGGATGATTCTGGGCTGTGGATGGCAGAGGAAGACCTCCTCCAAGACACTGTGTTTCCTGCCGATTCCTGCCCGGGTACTACAAGGCCAATGCTCACAGTTTCCATGGCTTATGCTTTGCTCTGGGGTTCAATTCCCACCCCAGGGTCAGCACTGGGGTCCTATGCTCCATCTAACCATTAGGGCTGCGCCTTGAAATCACTAATGGAGCCTGCAACAGAGATGGCCATGGATTTCAGTTGAAGCCTTTTAACGGCCCCATTGTGCTGCATTGTTTTTGTGGGTGTCTGCACCTTTCAAGCAAGCTCCAATTAGAAGAGGGGGGGAGGAGAGGCGGAGAGAGGGACATAAACAGAGGCAAAACGATTCAGCTCTCAGCAAATCCACAGCCTGTTTGTGGGACAGATGGAGCCTCGCAGCGAATGGCTTTGCTGCAGCATGGCCCCGAGCAGGTGGGTATTTTGGAAGTGATGAGTGGTTTGCTTCCTTAGTTAGCAGCCACGCAGGCTCACACCGGACATATGTCAATAACAGCTCTACTTGGTTCCTGCTGTCACAGCAGTCGGAACTTGCTCACTCCTGCCCACCTGCTCTCAAAAGAAATTGCTGGAATCAAAACAAACAAACAAGAAGTTACTGACACTTGTTGCGTTAGAGTGAGAAGGACAAATGAGGGCTCAGAAGCACATGAGTATAATTTCACTTAAGTACTAATTGCTGAATGCCTTTCATTAAGAGACCATCATGGTCGTCCCAGCAGTGTTTTGAACATACATGCAGATGGGCAGATGGCCCTTTGCTGTAATACAGGCAGATGCATCTAACGTTACAGATGGATTATTATGTTGATTTGTCACTGAAAGAAGAACTTATTTCACAATAGGGCATTCGTTTGAGCGTGGTTCTTTCTCAAGCTTACATTCCCCCTCTGTATTGCTAGTTTTCACTCCACGAAACAAAGTTCTCATTCAGCAAGGCTAGTGTTTCCCCTTCTGTGCTGCAAAAAGACAAAGAAAAGAAGTTAAAGAGCCTGCCTAAGAATAATGTGGTCCTTTTGAGAACCTGGAAGATGTATTTTAACTTCAGACCTGGAGGCACTGGAACAGGCTGCCCAGGGCAGTGGTCACAGCACCAAGCCTACTGGAATTTAAGAAGAGTTTGGACAATGCTCTCCGCCATAGGGTTTGGATTTTGAGTGGTCCCGCGTGGAGCCAGGAGTTGGACTCAGTGATCCTTGTGGGTCCCTTCCAACTCAGGATATTCTGATTCTTGGGTAAGTGGTGTCTAGTATTTCTTTCTCTAAGCCTGTTCACCCTGGGGAAAAGAAGATTGAGGGGAAATCTGATAAATATTTATAAGTATCTAAAGGGAGGTGGAACTTCTTTATGGTAGGGGTACTGTAGCACTGGAGCAGGCTGCCCAGAGAGGTTGTGGAATCTCCTTCTATGGAGATATCCAAGACCTGGCTGGATGCTTACCTGTGCAACATATTGTAGGCAGCCTTCATTATCAGAGGGGTTGGACCCAATGATCTCTTGAGGTCCCTTCCAACCCCTATGATTCTGTGATTCTCTGAAACTGAACTGTGTTTTTCCCTAGGTCGAGTCCTCTAGCATCGCTGGGTTAGAAAGGAGATCTGGGACAGACACAGGGAAAGGGAACAAGTTTGAAGTTTAAGGTAACCTGCCCTGAAGATGTTGTTTGAGCAACAAGCAGCAGTGTGGCTGTTGGATTCACAGAGGTCAAAATGCAGGTATTGCCATCATGGTGTGATGAACACGGTACTTTCACAACAAATACTAAGATTATGTGTTTTTAAAGATTGCTTGGTATCTTGTCCTGCTGTTTGAAAGGCCAGGTCATGCTTGTGCATTGTGGGGGCATGGGTGATGTGAGGGCTGTCCCATGTCCAAGAGGAACAAGACAAGGAAGCAGGTGGATGGTTGAACTGTGGCCAGCCATTGCTCTGCCTGTATTGGTGCCAAAACTTTCTTCTGGCTACTTCTGCGGTGATCTTCCTGGGTCGTATGTTTTGTCTCAGTCTTGTCAAAGCTGCTTCCTTTCCCCAGGGCATTCCTTCTTGGGACATTGGAGCTGAGGGAGGAGAGCCAAGTGGACAGCCTCTCCCACCATTACATTGTAGCTGTGACAAGAATAGCTCTGTTGTTTCAAAAAAAGAAATTTAAAAAAAAAAAAAAGGAAGGGAAAGAACTGGCTAAAAAAAATTTGCACGTTATGCTTGATGTTAATATCTTGATATTTTTGTCCATTAGAGAAATATATCTCCTGCTGCTTATCTACCCAGCCTTTGTTAGTCAGTGTTGTCATCCCAAGCACAGCTCTACCACAGGTTTGGCCAACAAGAGAAAAGCAAATAGAAGATGAATGTGGAGATAAGAAATCTAGAACTACACGTGGCAGCAGCAGAAGGTCCCAAAAATAAGAGCAGAAATTGTCCCATAGCTGAGATATGTGCCACAGCCATTGTGTCACACTCCTGTAACAGTCTGTCCTGAGATCACACCTTTTATCTCACACTGTATGAGGTGTGATTTAACACACCCCCTGCCCCAGGATAATCTGACGAGTTAAAAATCAATGATGCTTCTCCAAACAGAGGAGGATGCTGTGTGTCAAATGCTGAAAATGGATCTCAAGTGATGGCTTAAGTTTGTCAGCTGTTACCTGAACAGTCATGCTGGCCACCTGGGCTTGTTGCAGGACTTCAGATGTGTCTGGACAATCACTAGCAGTCTGAGTGTCTGGTTCACAGCTTGTCTGAGTGATGCAGTCTCAAAGTTTGATGCCTACTAATACCTGTCTATTGATGCTGTTCTGTAGGGATGGAAGATTTTGGGGGCCTTAAAACATGAGCCTGAAGGTAAGGGAGATCTCTGATAAAGAAGCAGAATACTTATCTATTGCAGAACAAACAATCAGAGAAGCCAGCAGAATTTAAGATAGAAATACACTAAATACTGGGAAAAAAATGTTGCATAACGTGAAGCAGCATTACACAACACAGGGAATGGGATATAGTTGCTTAAAACAGAAAATGACCATATGACCTTTTACTTTTAGTTTCTGAATGAAATCAACTGTCATTATGCAACAGTTGACCTGTCCATAAAATAGGGGAGTTGATATTTATCTATGTCTCTGGCATGTGAGTCATTAATTAATATTTACAAGGCAGTTGGAGGTCTTGGGATGAATGACTTTGCAGGTACAGAGATATCCGTTGGAGTTTTCTCACCGTCAGACATAACGCAACAGCAAGTTGCAACCACGTTTCTGCATACAACCACACATGGCCATGAACAGCTTTCTCAAATGAACAGCATGGTTTCAAATAGGAAAGAAACACACTTCGTGGATAGTTAGTTAACCTTACCCTGAAATGCCTTATGCCTAGGAGATATGTTCATGCTATGGATGTGCTTGTCATATTCAAACAATGAAATGATTTCGGTAGCGGCCATGAGATATCATGGTAGATGACTACTGTTGGCCTCAGTTTCAGTGAATCTGTGCATCCAATCACAGCTTGGAAGTGTGTTTGCTTAAAACACCAGCTATACCCAACAACACTAACGTCAGGGGGTCCTATCTCCTCCAGCTGTCTGATGCTAACAGTGTGATGTTGTTGCCCAAGCTCTGTTGGACTCTTCACAAAGGAGCAATGCTGTAGGCAGGGGAAGCTGTTTGGGGCAAGGTTTGGTAGGAGGGCTCTGCCTTCAGCATCTCCCCTTGTGACTGTCATGACCTGATTTTTTCAGCACTCTGCTTATAAGTTCTAGGGGAAAAATGGGCCATTTATTTGCTGTGCCTAAATGGGATTTGAACTAATCCTTGAAAATCTGGCCCAAATATTTCTTCTGTCGTTGGAAGAAGGGAAAGATTCCAACTCTTAGAAGAAGCTCTGGTGTCTTTGTTATCTGAGACACAACCCTTGAGAATTCTCACATCTATATTTTGCTGAGAAGCAGTGGGAGCATCATTCCATATGGCTCAGGAAAACAAGGCAGTCAAAGCAAAGATGGAGGGAATTTTAGAACTGCAGTGATAACATCTTCTGCAGAGTTTATAGTGACCTCACTGCTTTGCACTGTGACTTAGCTGTCTGTTTTTTGAAAAACATGGAGTGATACAAATCAGGATTTGTGAGGGAAACAAACAGCCCACCCGTTTGAGAGGGAAAAAAGGGCATGAAATCTGGATCTTGCTGACGGCTTGTTGATGCTTCTGCGCTCTTTCTGTAGGAAGGAGACCCCCAGCTCTCTGTGAAGGATGGGCTTGAGCTGGCAACGAGTCAGAACGTCCTTGTGAAGGCGGGAGAGAACTGGAGCGTTGAGGCTTCTCTGCCTTTGAAACCACCTTTGTGTGAGCAAGAACTGGAGCTGTCCTGCAAAGGTAGGTCGGTGCTTAGCAGAGATGAGAGCATGCGGTTTGCAGCTAAATTAGGAGATGAGTAGGTGTCTAAATTGTTTTATGCATATCCAGGTCAGGATAGGAAAAGGAGAGAGATTTTTTCCGCTAATGCCTGTAAGATCCAGAGGCAGCATCTGCAAAGCACGGGTTATGTTTATATTCAGTAGGGTCCCATCTGGCCTGGCTGAGGTCTCTCTTTCTCACATCAACTGTAGCCTCCATCCTACTTTTTCTCCTTGCAAAATCCCAATTTCCAAGCTGTTGGGCTGACTGCACAAAGGGAGACGCTGGCTCAGCGTGTTAAGACCACGCTGAACATTTATAGCATAGAATGAAAAAGTAAAGGTGAAATGTGCAGCCCAGGGCTCCCGGTTCTTTCTTGTGAGCTCCTGGGAATGGAATTTTTGCCCATTGGACTTGAGCTGCTCTAAAAAGCACAGAACAAAAGCTGATCTTAAAAGTGATCCGCAAAGGAATAAATGGCAGGCGCCTCTTTGTTATTCATGTATGGCACTCAAAGAGCACTTGAAATGGTTGGGATTTTCGGCGGACATTTTCTTTATTTTTTTTTTTAATTCTTCTTGGGGTTTGGGGGTTTTTGGTGTTTGTGACCCAGGCGCTGAAATATATTATGGCTGGCTGGGAAACCTGTGCATTGGTGACATCAGGAGACACATGTAAGTGAAACAGGCCTAAAAGGGAAAAGCCGGGCGGCTGGGGCTGCGATATTCTCCAAGAGGCAGCCTGGCCTTTGTCTTTTACTTAATTTTATTCCTGCCTGCCCTGTGCTCCATGCCACATGATTTATGCACTGAATCATGCTCAGCAGCCGTATTCACAAGCTGGCAGAAATTTATTTTTGTCTGCTGGCCAATTACACCAACTGCCTCAACTGTTGTTTATTTTCTTCTGTTGCATCCTCTTGAGTTACCGTTAACAGTGTCCCTTTTGAGTAGAGATGGGCTTTTTGGCACCAGGGCCTGTTGGCCTGCCAAACTAATGGACCATGTATGTTATCTAACAAGTCAAAAAGGCTCCAATTTCAGGACAGCCTGCAGTTGCTGTGGCCACCTGCAGTGCACTGGCAGGGGTGCGGGCCACTGCCCGTGTGGGACGTGTCACCCTGGCTCAAGCATGTCCTTTGGTACGGGTTGCCCTTAAGGGACGTGTATGGGCTTTGCTATGGAGAACAACAGCCCTTCTGTGCCTGACAGCCTAACACTGGGATAAAGAGCCCCACACTTGGCTGATCTGGAGGCTGCTGCAGTGGCCAGAGAGGGACGCAAGTATGGATGATCCTGAGAAACCTGCACAGCGACAGCCCTTGGACTCCCCTGGCTGGGAAGAGGTTAATTTAAACAGCCTGAAAAGCAGCAAAGGGGAAAGACATTCTTCATGAGATGGAACTGTGACTGTCCCTTTCTGAGCAGCACAACCCTGTACCAGGGGTGCAAGCTAGCATGTGGTCCTACCCTTTGCAAGATACTTTGTGTATGCAGCCCCTGATTCCTTCTCCTCCAGTTCCTTATCTTAGCTTGTAAAACATGCTGCATATGACCAACAAGGCTATTTGTGTCTGGCTTACGTGCACACCTGGAGCCACCTCTGCTCAAATCACCAGTAACTTGCAAAATCCTCCAGCCCTCTGCTGCCTTACTGTCTTTGTTGTCATATGTGCTCTATGTTTACTGCCAACCTTGGAGGATTGTCAGCAACTGGAAAGCTGAGCTTTATCCTTTCTGTTCTGTCAGTCAAGGTCTCCATCAGCAGATGTAGCAGAGTGCTGGAGGCCTACAGCCTGCATGGGTTACAGCTACAGCTGAAATGGCACCAGGCATAGACCAGGTGCCCATGCAGGATCTGGGAGGGTGTTTCAGACCACAGCCTGCATTTGTAGAGCAACTGGGAGGAAAACATTGTCTTGTCAACTGAACACCACTGATGCTCACAGATGCTCTCCTTATTGTGCCATGGGGATGGTTTGTATGTTCACATTTATGCCCTGGAAGATCATTTCCAGGGCATGGCAATGAGCACATTTTAGCTGGTCATTTTGAACAGAAGGGTGCTGGGCAGGGGAACATCCCTCAGGTCCAGGATGGGGATCCTAGTGGACAGGTGTGCTGGCAGGCTCTGTGCTGAACCATAGGGAGACTGTTGCCTGAAAGACTGCACTGTGCCAGGCCTGGAGGCTTGGAGGAGAAAACGGAGACACACCATGGCTGAATGGTTTGGTCAACATGTAGCTCCTCTCTCTTGCCAGACTCAGGGTCTGTACCAGAGCTCCTAAAGGACAGAGCTCATGTATAGATCCTTTCTGAACTGCAATCTGCAATAAGAGCAGTTGGAGTGGGTCCAGAGGAGTGCCACAAAGATGATCAGAGAGCTGGAGTGCCTCTGCTATGAAGAAAGGATGAGGAAGCTGGGCTTGTTCAGTCTGGAGAAGAGAAGGCTCTGGGGAGACCTCATTGCAGTCTTCCAGAACCTAAAAGAAGCTTACAAGCAGGAGGATAAGCAGGATGCGTAGCTGCTCACTGTAGCAGCAGAAAATCATCCTCCTTTTCCTAGATGAGTAAATAAAGGAGCTGCTAGTAGAGCAAAGTTCTTTCAGAAGCTCCTGTTAAATGTGCATCTCACTCCTCGGGTATTTGGGCCCAGAGGAGGGCCACAGAAATTATCAAAGGGCTAGAGCACCTCTCCTTTGAAGATAGATTGAGGAAGTTGGGCTTGTTCAGCCTGAAGAAGAAAAGGCTCCGGGGAGACCTCATTGTGGCCTTCCAGTACTTGAGGGGAGCTTTAAAAGCAGGAGGGAAACTGACTTTTTACATGGTCTGATAGTGACAGAAGAAGGGGGAATAGCTTTAAACTAAAAGAGGGGAAATTTAGGTTAGATGTTAGGAAGAAATTCTTTACTCAGAGGGTGGTGAGGCCCTGGCACATGCTGCCTGGAGAACTGGAGGTGCCCCATTCCTGGAGGTGCTCAAGGCCAAGTTGGATGGGGCCTTGGGCAGCCTGAACTGGTGGGGGGGCATCCAGCCCATGGAAGGGGGGTGGGACTGGATGGGCTTTAAGGTCCCCTCCAGCCTAAGCCATTCTATGATTGTGTCTAAACTGTGTCCTACTTCTAAAAGATCCAAACCCAACACCCTACACACTTGCCTATATTGCAGGAACAAGAGCTCTACCAGCGCCTCAGCAAGTGCCACCTCCTTGCAAATGCAATCTGGAAAGGGTAGTCTCTTCCTATGACTTCAGCAGCACTCCTGATGTTTGTAGGCCAAAAACGTTCACATGTGTATGGCAAGCAGCTCTGCAGCCGAGAGCTGTCAGCTCCTCGCTCCCTTTGAACCACTCATGCAAGAAACCCCTCGCGTGGTTACTGCCTGGCTGGCAGCTCATCACCACAAAGTGCTAGGCCACTGTGCTGCAGAACAGCAGAACAACCGTGCTTCTAGACGTGCTGCTGACACCACAACATCCTTGACCAGGCTGGTGCATGCCCTGAGTCCTCTGAGGTGGTTTCAGGGTGTGTTTGTCTTCAGACAAAAACCAATGCTCTGCATGCCTCCAGAGAGGGTCTGTTGTCTGCTCTCAAGCAAGAGGCAGGACGTGCAGGCAAAGTCAGGCCTTGTGTCACCAAGCCCAGAGTTATTTCCTCCTCCTGGTGCTTGAGGCTGTCTGGAGATGAGGTTGGACCTGAGACTCATTTGTAGCCCTCAGCAAACTTCTCATAAACAGGAAAGAGCCCTGCGGGGAGGATGACAAGGCAGCAATCAGTTCTGCTCTGTCTTTTGTTCTTCCCCTCCTCTTTTGTCTTAAGACTAACAATGCCTTGCTTGATTTGTTGCAGGGACAGCTGCCAGATGGAAGTAAAACTGTCCTTCAAGAGGGTGGCAGTCCTCAACAGGACGGTCATGGCCTCATCCTGCCTGCAGCTGCGGAAATGCCACCTATTAGGCCTGCTCCCAGCCTGCAGCCGCTGTGCTTGAGGAAAGCTGCATGCTGGTGAGGGAGGTCCTAGAGATGCTATCAAGTGACAAGAACCTTGGGCTCTTTGCCTGGATCATGTTCTCTTCCCCAGATTTTCCATCCCAGAAGAGGGCAGGGAGCTTCACTGGGGGATCAGACAATGTGCAGGGTGTTTTCTCAGCCCTGTGACAGCTTTTTGTTTGGTTTCCTTCCGTAATGTCACTGTGATGAAGGGGAGAGAAAACTTGTTTTTCAAGTGTTCTCTCTGTTTTGTTGTTGTTGTTGTTGTTGTTGTTTGTTTGTTTGTTTGTTTGTTTGTTTGTTTTTGCTGCAGTCCCCTGTGCCTGCTGGCAGCTTCCTCAAGTGCCTGAAGGTGACTGGGAAATTGTCTCTTCTGTTAGTGAGGCTTGTCCTGCTCTGGAGGATGATGGACTCCATGGCAGGAAGCTGCTCTTTCGAAGCACATCTCTTGAAAATTAAAGAGAAGGGTTGGTCCTTATGTATGGTCTGTTCCTTGCCCTTCAAGATCTAATATCCATTGAAAATAGGGATAGCTGAGCTGGTATGATACAGTTTGTCCTGTGGACAGGAGGAATGGCCTAGTGATAAGGACACCCAGCTGGAGCAAGAACAAGAAGTAGGAGCCAGTTCTCTGCTGAATACCCAGATTACTAAGAATCATTTTTCTCCACTTCTTTCCAGCTCCATGTGTCTTACTTTTGTGGCTGCCTGTTGGGTCAACCTCAACAAGACAAGCCTGGACCCAATTACACCAGTGTCCCCCTGTTTAAGTCACCTTCCTGCAACATGGGGAGTTGAATCCTTTCCAAGTGGAGGAGGAACTTTTGTTTCTCATTTCCTTGGTTAGCTCCTGCCTGTGAGCAGTACTGTGCAGTGCAGCTTCTAGTGGCTATTTTCAGGTACTGTAATGCCTCAGCTGACTTTTTGTAACTAATCTTTGACACATGGGGATGTACCAGCAGAGGTTCCCGATTCCAGCTAAAATACCAACTAAAACAGCATGGAAGTCTCCTTCCTTCCACATCTCCCCATGACCCCAACAGAGATGTGTTAGGATTTAAATTTGTTACATGCCTACAAGGTACTCAGTTTAAGAGAGCCTCATCACAAAGTTATTGTGATATATGTGCTCCTCAGTGGGGGTGAGGTGGTTAATGACTAACTTGTAAAACTGCTCTGTGCATGGGTGAACTGCGTAGGTGTTTTCAGAAACAGCTGTGCCAGTTTCCCCTGTCAGGATGGGCTTGGGTGGTGGCCAACTTTCCTGTCACTCTCTGTTTGCAAAGCTTTGTGTGATTGAGTTTTGGTTTTTGAAATCCATCAGGTACAACTGAAAGTCAAAAGCAGCATGTTTTTAGTATTATTTCAGAGCTTGCTTGGTTTTGCAGGATTCCTTATTGCGAATACCAGTGTTCTGGAACTCTGTAAGATGATTAAATCAACCTACTACTGCTAAGAAGCACCAATTTGTAAGTTAAACACTGATTATGCCAGGAGGAGAAGCCCAAATCCATTTAGATGATACTCATCAAAGTAAGATCTCTATGGTCAAGGGTCTGTATATGGTGTCTGGAAAGCTGGGCTTGAGTATGGGTAGGAACTACTAAGTTGACCATTTTAACATCCTAGTTTTCAGTGTCCTACGTCACAACTCCTACAGTGCATTTAACAAGTTATGTGAAAGTCTCTCTAGAAAGGACTGTCTTCTGTTCCCTGAAAATGTATTTCTTCATCCAACACAGGAGCCTGTGGCAGGTGCCCTGGAGGCTTTCAAGAAACATGTAAATGTGGCACTGAAGGACATGGTTAGGAGGCATGGTGGGGATAGGCTGATGGTTGGACTGGATTACCTTACTGGCCTTTTCCAACGTTAATGATGTTATGATTCTTTACAGCCACGTGTGCTCAAGACCTGGAGAAATCTCTTAAAAGAAGAGAAGTGGGCTGCTTTTACCTCACTGAACTCATTACCTGAGAACAGTAACAGGTGAGTTAGATTTTGTGCACCACACCCAACACAGCACATGCAATACAGTTTACTGTCTACTGTTCTTAACGCCCAGAATTTATTCTCCAAGCTACTGAACTTGTCAAGTCCTCCTGATGCTGATATTTTAGGAGAAACTAGAGGCATCTAGAATGATTTGTTCCCATACAAAACTGGAAATGAAAGTTTCCACCCACTGGTACTATTTATAAACGAATAGTAACAGCATTAAACTAGAATCCCTGCTGTTCCTGATGCTGCTCAAAGAATACATGGTTGTTACTGTCCCATTATGGGCCCTGCGGGTGTGAAAGATGCAGCTCGTTTTGAACCATTTCTTGTTTGTTCTTATCACACTCGAACACCTGTGAGTCAGAGGTCTGTCTCTGGCTTTCTCTCCTACATTTGAAGACTAAAATGGTGGGTTTCTGGTAGATTTTGTAACTTCTGTGTAATTTGGCCATTTCAGAATGAAATACTTAAATGAACTTAGGCTGCTAATTGCCCTGTCCTCTGCAGTTGTTATGGGTGGCATCTGGGCACATTGATATGAGTTGTGAACAGTCATGCTTTTTTGCAAAGAACCTAAACCAGAATTGGAGGAAATTACAGATAGAAGAGCCTATTTCTGGTGCCACTGCAACTAGGAACCCATCCCTCCCTTAGTTTTTTTCGAGCTGAAGAGTTGATTCAGTCACTTGGCATATGAATGCCATTTCAAGCCTTTTGCTATCTCCTTATTGAGAAAACTGACTAGGGCTGTCTAAAATTTCCAGTTTCCTTTTTATTTTGTTCTTTGCCCTGCTCTGGCTATTCCTATCATTCTCTTTTTCAAAGTGATTGAGCTGGAATTTTCAGACAGTTACTCACAATGACTCTAGTCCTTTTCCTTTCTATGTATGCTAATATGATTTCTCCCACATACATTAACCTGTGTTTATTGACACTGAATTTTATCAGTGGTTTCATTGCCTGGTCACTCAGCATCATGGGATCCTCCACAGTTACTCATGTTCAGACTTAGATCTGAAAATCCTGGGTAACTTACAGCAGCTGATCACTTGATCATTTCATTGCTCATCCCTTTTCCAGATCACTGTGATGGTAGTAAACAGAAGAAATTCAGCATAAATTATCTGGGGACTTTCCAGAAGCTTATTATATATGTATTGTATATGTATACACACAAAAATATACACATACAAACATATGCACACATCTGTACATGCATTATTATATGTATGTGTGCATACATACAATTGTTTATGCCTACTTTTAACTTCCTGTATTTCATTCTTATGAGTTTATGATATTTCATGACAATAATTTCTTTAAGAACCTTTACTGGGAGAGAGAATTCAGCTGTCTGTGTTTTTCAAAAACTGGGTACAGTGAATCAATAAAACAGCCCTAGTCCTCATGTCTGACAACTCTTCAGAGGTATCTGGTGGATTTGTGAGATATGGCTTGCCTTTATAAAAGCTATGTTGACTTCCACTGATCAGTTGATCCATTAAGCTATCTACTTCACACAGACACACTAGTTGAAAGGGGCTTCTGGAGGTCTCTGGTCCAATCCCACACTCAAAGCATTACTGTTGCAACAGCAGGCCAGACCAACTCTACCATTGTCTGGCTGTCTTGAAAACCTCCAGGGGTAGAGTTTTTACCCCCTCTCCAGATATGGGTCCCAGAGCTGCACCATGCACCTCCAGAAAAGAAAAAACAAACAAACAAACGTGTCCTAATGGCCAATCTGAGCTTCCTGAGTGCAGTCCGGCAACCTCTTCTTCTACCCTTTGTTACTGTTCCTCACTTGACTTTTCACCGCTACCAAGAAGAATTTGATTCCGTTATTTATTAGGACCTATTTTAACCTATTTATTTAGGTTAGATATTAGGAGGAATCTTTTCATTCAGAGGGTGGTGACGCACTGCAACAGGTTGCCCAAAGAGGTTGTGGATGCCCTGTCCCTGGAGGCATTCAGGGCCAGGCTGGACGTGGCTCTGGGCAGCCTGGTCTGGAGGTTGGCGACCCTGCACTCAGCAGGGGGGTTGAAACTCAATGATCTTTGAGGTCCTTTTCGACCCAGGCCATTCTATGATTCCTCTTCTTCAAGTAGTTTGGTTTTTGGAGACTCTCTGTCCTTGATAATACTGAAAACTGGAGCAGACTGCTCTGAAGTTGAGCCCTCTGCCCTGAGCAGGGGTTAGAGTAGGGGTCTGCAGAAGCCTCTTCCAACCTGAATTATTCCATGATTTTACAGTCAGGCTGGACTCCAGTGGTAAGTTTCTCCTCAAGGGAAGTCAAGTGATGCATTAGGAGGTGTCATCTACTATATCTTGGCACTCCAGATAAAGTTTGAAAATTTCCAACACATGTATTCTTGAGTATCCTTGGCATACTGGAGCAAAGTGAGCAAAACAGCACAGGAACTGCTTTTTGAGCATTTCCTCCACGTGTTCAGTTGACGTGCCTGTCTTAAGAAAGAGGTTGTAAATTGATATTGTGCCACTGCCTTATTTTGAGTTGTTAGTCCATTTTTGGATTCAGTGCTTGTTAGAATAAAATGGTGACTGGAAAACAAAGCTCATGTCAGCCCTTACCAGCAGAGCATTCTTTGGAAGGTAAAGAGCTGGAAGGCAGCATGGTAGAAACAGTGAATCCTATCAGAGCCAGCAGCAAAACACTTAAATGCTGAAATAATTCAGCATCTGCTGAGAGCAAGAACTATCCACATAAAAGACACTAATCTGTCATAGACTTTAAGGCTAGAAGGGATTATGATGATCTTTCACTCTAACCTCCTACATAATTCAGACCGTAAGATATCATTTCACATCAAGCTCTTATCTTCCAAATGAGCTTGAAAAAGGCATCCACTCTTGACTGAAGTATTGACAGTGATGAAGATTCCACCCTATCTCTGGGAGATGATGGTAAGATTAGTTATCCTCACAGTTATGAAAAATACAGTCTATTTCAGTGCTTTGTTTCAGCTTTCATCCACTGGCATTTGTGATGCTTTTTGCTGAATTACATGCTTTTCTACCATAAGGAAGTTTAGCTTCCAAGAGCAATTTTGACCAATGTTCTTACCTTTTACAATGTATGGTCAAAGCCTCAATAGGACTCAGAGGAACTATTTCTGGCTGGGTTGTAGACATTTCAGATAACCTTGACCTTAGCTTGTTTCTGCCAACGGTGATCCTCTGTAGAACTGAGATAATGATACTTCCCTCCCGCTCACAGGTGTTGGCTGGGAAAAAAAGACCATTAACATTTCTCACATGCTATAGTGGGAGGAAAATATTGGGTCACTCGGAGATCAGAGGCTGGATATTGCATCCCAAGGCATGGTTTAGTGCAGCAATCCTATCTACTGGAAACTGAAGTCCTCTCATATTGCTACAAGATATGAGCTGCATTTTCATATATGGATAATGGTACTCTGAATCAAAAGACAGTATCTGAAAGCATTCATGTACAGTTGTAGTTGGATATCTGTGAAAGAGAGAAGATGTCTGGGGACAGTAGTGGATAACTGCTTTCTTTCTAAGGGACACTGGACTAAGGCAATGTAGACAATGTGCTATGAGAAATACTCATAGCAAAACACTTACCAAGATGTAAAAACAGAAGCTCATCTATTTGATTCAGTTCATCTGTCTACTCTAAATGGAGCTTTTATTTGTAATGGAGCCAGTGGTCTCAGTTATCAGCCATACCATTTACGGTCAAAGCCTAGACCAAAATAACTCCCAAGTCCTTCTGATTTTCTATTTTTGTCAATGATCTGCTTAAATGCTGAGGACACTCAGACCAATCTAATTGGCTAAGCATCAGTGGTAGAGGAGTGGATCAGCTCCCTATATTTAAAATGAACATATATGTGATGTCCCTGGGGTGGGAGAGCAGGGGTGCCCTGTGCTGCCAACTGCTGAGTCATGGCTGAAAACCAAGGAAGAGCCATCACTCAGCACAAGGCTGGTGTCTCCCATACTGTTGCTCTGTGATGCTCCAGACGTGAAGTGCTATGTTGAGATGAGTTGAGACAGAAGATGATCTCTCTGTTTTGCCTCCTGTGCTAGGGTCAGCTTTTTTCAGCCCTGGTGACCAAGTCTGGATGCAGCTTTGCTGATGATGGGGAATGACTCAGCGGCATGAGACTTCCCTCAGCCACGTGTCAGGGAGTAGGTCTTTGCTTGTAGATCAAGTAAGTCCTTCAACTGAAATTCGAAGGTTTCTCCTGTTATCCACTGTTTTCTGCTATGCATAAGTGATATAGATGGCTTTAATTTCTAGAGTCCCAAATGCATGTGATGCTGAGCTGATATTTAGGCTAACACCAACAGCCCAGAAATTCACCCCCATTTTCTTTACCTGGAGACTGAAAGACTAATGCATTTGGATCTCTCTTCTTTCCTGTTGACAAGTTATCATAAGCAGAGATGTCTCCAAATCTGCATGACAAAAATCGTTTATCCTCTATGGCAAGAACAGATTTTGAAACAGAAATCTGAGCCTTCTTCCAGATTATTCTGGGTTAAAGGCTTTGGTCAGGTGCCTTAGATAGCTGCTTTATATTATTTGCTGGTTCACAAAGAGTAATTCAGCAGTAACATGCTAAGTCAATAAATTTCCCCTATTCTGTATCTGTTTTTACATAGCAGCTAAAACTGATGAGTCCTGGGATGGAATAATCAGTGGGAAAGAACTGTATGAGAAGCATGTCTGGGAGATTTTGGGGTGGATTGTGCTCAGTGACACTGGGTGCTATCAGCCACGTCTTTGTTTGGAGACTACATGCAGTCTATACAGGATTACTTATGGAAAAACAAAGTCACAGGGCCTGATGCTGGTAGTTTGGCCACAGCTTCCAGCCCAGGCCACAGCTGACCGTGGCAAAAACAACACATTCTTTCATGTTGTTGTGTATTTAATTACATAAACACTGGAGAACTCCAGACTCAGCCCAGATCTCTCTTGAGTAATCATTACAAAGACTGCTTTGGTGAGATTGTATGTAGCTAGAATTGGTTGTTGGTGTTTTCTCCTTTTCCTTTTTTGAAATAGATTTTTCCAAAGACAAACCCTTTGTAAATGAAATTATTATTTCCTTTCAGAAATTTTTGAGGAAAAAATAAAAGGATCTGGCATTTTCCCACTCACCCACCCATCTTGGATTGCATTCAGACATGCTGTGTTCATGACAATATTTTGGCTTTGACAAATGGGAAACTTTTGGATGTCATTGTGGAATATAGGTGTGTTTTGTCTCTTCCTTCTTCTGAGGACATATCCTATGATTTTTTTCTAATGATTTTGTTCTCTTGGGATATTTTTGATATCAGATTAACAATTACTCTGCAGAGTAGTTGAATTATTGGTGTTTGTTACAGGCACTATGCAAACATATTGTTTCTCAGGTTTCTAAAAGCTCTGCTTCTAAAACATGACAAAAAAAAAAAAATCAAAATGGATAATAACCCCTGATCCATGCCATGTAGAAACCCAAGCTCATCTGCAAACTAAGCACCAAGTGCTTATTTTACAGCATGACCTTTCCTGGTGCTTCCCGACTCATCATTCCAATGGCATTAGTGCAGTTGAAACGGAATGGAAATTTTGGTTTCATTTGATTATATGATACTGGGAAAACTCTTGTGGCATTGCTAGTTTGAATTTGATAGTACAAGCTTGATCAATGGGCTGCTTTGTTGCTCTTCACCAACCTGTCATGTAGTTGATGACACAGGAGCTCTAAGCAGCCGTTTCCTCCTTCTCTCGTGTCTCAAAAAGGGAAAAGCATTTGCTTTCTCTAAGAGAAAAAAAAAAAAGCGTTTGTGAAGTTAAGTCTCTTTGGGAACAACTTTGTTTTTAACGCAGCCCTTATTTGTACTGGAGGAGATACATTGCCTTGTGTTATGCAATAGTTAGACAGCATGCAAATCCCAGCTCTTCCTGGAAATGTTGGATTCACCACATTAGCAACTTCCATGCATTTTTCTGGCCTTTCCCATGCAGTGATGGCTGGGTGGCCCAGCAGTCCCTGAAGTCATGGGATGTTCTGGGGGGATGTGTGGTCACCAGGTGAACAGGCTGCACAGAAATAAATAAATAAGTCTGGGCTGTGGATCGAGTTCACATCGCCTGGTGTGACTGGGAAGAGCACAGTGTGCAAAATGATTTTGTTTAAATTTAGCAGGAGTGTTGTGGCTGGAAAAGGCTGATGAGAACCTGGCACCCACCTCCTCACCTCGCACTGTCTCCTCTCACAGTAGGATTGTTGGCCTCCAAACAGAGCATTGCTGGTGTGTAGCCTGAGCAAGCACCCTTTAAATAACATTTTTGCTTCTCTAAACTGTTTTGGTGAGTCAGTTCTTAGCATCCAGAGCAGCCTTTATGTGCCAGTGCTCTAGAGCAATGGAGGAGACTCTGTCCCACCAAGTGGATGATGAACCTGTGTGAGCTGCCCTGGCTGAGCTGTTATCACCTGCATGTGTGTCTTTATACTCCATGGTCCAGGTAAGAGATGAAACCAGTTGGGTTGATCTACATTTTGCTAAACCAGTACCTTCAGATGCTACAAGGGCACTCTGTGATGCACAGAAGCCAATCCTACCTTCACCTTCTCCTTGGTCTCTGCCAGCCCTCTCCGTGGACAGGGCAGGTGGGATCTGGGCTTGTTCTCTCTGTCTGTTCTCATCTTGACATCACTTCCAGGCTTGTCCCTCTCACATCAAACCCTACCATTCATCTGCAGGAATGTGCTGCCTTCAAGATGCTCTAGTGTGACCTTAGGACGCATACCTGCTGCATGGGAAGTGAGCAATGGATGTCACTGTTGACAAGAGCTGAAGACTGTCATCTCCTAACAGCTCTTTCCAGTGCTGCTTTGTTTGCTTTATTTTGGGCAGCAGATTTAATGACCTCTTAAGTTAACATTTCCAGCTGCTTTTTTTTTTTTCAGTTTAATTGGGGAAAAAATAGTGTCTCCTTTAAAAAGTTGACTGTCTGTTTCATGAAGCAAAAACTTGGCTATTTTTTTTGCCTCTGCCCATCTAGTTTGTGTCCACCAGGCTTGACATTTGCTTTCTACCCTCAGTAATCAATTGCAGTGTGTTGCACTCTAAAGAGAGGACTCATTTGGTGTCAGTGCTGCTTAGCTTGAGTTATTAGGTTTGGCAACAGAGATGGACTTCAAACAATCATAGTACTGCTGATATCTTTGGAGGGAAGGGAGAAGGCTTTTCTCCTTTCTGGTTTAAAATGAAAGCAAAATAGTGCCCTTTTCCGTATTTTCCTCGCTGCACAAGACTTTTGCCTAGGTTGCCTGAGGAGAAGACCTCTGTCAAAGCACTTCTACTTACAAATGAAAGCCCTCTGCAATGAGCTTAGGAGGAATTTTCTGGTCACGGGAACGTTTAGATGAGGATATGTGAGCCAGCATTGTGGCTCATCTCTCTTTCTCCTGCCCTCACAGTGACCCCAGCTCAAATCCCAAGCCATACAACCATGCATGGTGTGGCTCATGAATCCTCTTGGCCGTGGAGCTCAGAGCCCATGAAGGTGAGAAGTGAGGCTGGAGCCCCAGGGGTAACCTCTCCTCATGAGGTGGTACCTACCATCAGCAGGTGGACAAAGTTGTGCATCAACCTAGGAGCTGTGTCATGGTGTAATGCTTTGGCATGGTGAAGGACAGCATCAAAAGCTGTCAGCAACCAGGAAGGGGAGAAAGAAAAGGTGACATCTTCCTGAAACGGAGTGTGTTGCAACTGCCTGCAGAGCTGGCTTACAGAGTGATGGGGTGTGTGTGTGGGAAGAGAATCAAACTACCAGAAATACTAAAATTGACTGGCTGGCAGGCTAAAACTTCAGCAGAGGCTGTGATTATACTTGTCACTATCTGTTAACCTTCAAAACAGGTGCTGAGCATTTGAAGTGCCAACACGGTGCTCAGGCTGCAATCTGTGTATGTGGAGAAAGTAGTAACACAAACACAGGCAGGGGGAAGGGGCTGGGGGCATGCCAAGTGGGCACATGGGCTAAAAGGGGATGGCCCTGGGCAGTCAGCATGGAAATGCAAGTGGACTTGGCTGGCTGGGAAAAAGCAGAGAACCTCCCAGAGGAGCTGGGATGGAGCAGGAAACGTCTTCAGCTGATGGCAAACAGTGCTGCAAGGAGGACCCTGGGGAAGGGGCTCTACTTCACTAGGGTGATTTGGCTGCTGAAGATTTCAGGCTAGCTTTATAAAAGCGCTCAGTTTACTGCAGTTCAGCTGGAGGAACCTTGACTCCTGCCAAGATCCTCAATTTTGACTGGCTGTTTGCACTCTCGGTCTAGCTCAGTGTCTTTCTTTAATATATTTCAGCTTGGTAGCTTCTTTTGAAAGTCACAGAAGTGCTGAACTTTCAGTTTTAATAATTTTATTTGGAAAAAATGTCAGTAAGAAGACAATAGCAAAGGGAATAGAAAAAATAATTTTTAAAAACTTTCATTTTTCTTACAGAGAGTATTTACATTACCAAACTTTGTGATGACAAGCATCTTGGGATCTTGCAAGGCTGTATTGTTAAGTAAGTCAACAAGTGGTGTAACGCTTGGCATGGGGAGAAGGTGAGTGAGTGACGTTCAAGGGGAGGAGTGGGCAGGGCTCTGAGGAATACCCAAGGAATGTGAAATAAAAGGCTTTGAAGAAAAATGTCAGGAGTGAAGATCTGAAGATTGTGAGGTGCATAACTGACGATTGGCATGGCTTGCAAAGCAAAAACACTGTCAACACATTTAAAAATCTCCTTGTCTTGTCTAACTATATGTAATTTGTACTGAAATCCAAGCACAAACTGGGATGGAAATGTGCTTAGACTATGTGTGCGAACTAGATAATCTTGTGTCTGAGTTCCACCATGGGATCTCTTTTAATTCAGCCAATAACTCAGGTTCTCCAATTGCTTTTTAAAATTACAGTACACCTGCATTATGCCCTTGTTCCAAATGAGAACAGCTGAGAAATACATCTCATCCAGAAGTGTTTGACGGACCTCCAACAGAAATAGCTGATTGCTGAGAAATTGGCAGCTTTTCTTTAATTGTGGATGAAACTCCAGGCTCAGTATTTTTTTTCTCCTCATGGTGTTTATTTAACAAGCATTGGTTTGGGTGTGAAATTGGCAGGCTGGAAAATACTTCTATCATCGGAGGTGGTGCTGCAGGGTATTGCCTCCATTTGGGGTCTGTTTTTAGTACATTCTGGAATACTGCAAATCATGTGCGACAACCAAGTACCTATAAATAGTCACTTGGCAGCTTATCTTGATCATCTAAGATCTGATGAAAATGTACTTTCATACCTTTGGTTTTCAAGCTGTGCATGTACTTCCTACTCTGTTCTTGAGGTGGGGGAATTTCCACCAAAGGTTAAGGCTTAAACTGAGCAAACCTGCTGATCATTTCTTAGTTCCATGCTGCAAGATAAAGATGGCTATAATATGGATTTCTGAGGAAAACAGTCATGCTCCGTATTCCTTGCTAAACCTGGCTCAGATGCAATGCTATTTCCTGTCTGGAGCTAGGAAAGCACATGCAGCATTTGGGGGAATGCTCTCATTTTCTTTCCTTTTTAAAAAGAGTCAAGAGACACATCTTAGAAGTGAGGAGGTCGGATTTCACTGATGGTGTTGACTATGTTTCCAGTGACTGCAGCAGGAATTTGGATACCTCTCTACATTCCCATGTCCCGATCTGTGAGTTCAACCCCACCCCTCCCAACAGGGACAGTTTTAAAGCAGGACTGGTGGTTTGGAGATTGGAAGTGTGTGCCGAGTATTTCAGAAAGTTCAGGGCAAAACAGGAATTTGTCTCTTCACCAGCAAAGAAATTACATATTAAAAAAAAAAAAAAAAGGAGGAAAAAAAAGATATTTCAGTAATTTACAGAGCCCATGCTTCATGGCTGTTCCTGACTTGGGTAAAGATTAGATGAGGTTGGCTGCTTCTTTTTTACTTTTTCATAGATGCTTTATTTTTTCATTTTGGAGGTTAATTACCTAAGCGTGCATGAAAGTAGAGAGTAAAGAGTATCTCATGTCAACTACAGGTTTCTGCAGCTGCTCTGGACCACTCTGCTTCAAGGCTTGATCCCACTGCTGTAGCATGATACTGACAAAAAACTATTACTGCATCACCAAAGCCAACCACAAATTTACAGATTAGAGCTGGTAATCTTCAATGGACCTCCTCCATCCTTCAAAATTTAATAAGAAATGCTTTTCCAAGGAGCATAAGACTGAATTTTGTGTCACTTCTTCCTAGCCCCCAAGTATTTCTGTTCTGAGTTATTTAAATGAACCTCCAGAAGAGCTTCCTAATCTGCTTTTTTAGTAATCCTGCTGGAAGGTATCTGGACGTACTGATATTAAAGCATTACTCTAGTAGTGACTGTTTTACATTGGTTGATTATGACTAGAGTCTAAAATACTCATTATTTCCCTATGATATGAATACAACCTGTGGTTTTCTCCCTGATGAAGAATGAATATATCTGATGAACACTTCTGATTTCTTCATTATTACTGACTCTTCTGATATTCTTGTTGTTGATGAGCTAATAGAATAGGTAGGGTTACTCTTGTTCCTAATGCATTCAACTTCTTTTTAGTCTTCAGTCCTTCCTTTTAGCTTGTTTGTACTTGATACTGCTTCTTGAAACTGGCCGTCTTGAAACGCTTTGTGTTTTTAACTTATTTTTATGGGAATCATACATAACAATCTCCACCTTTGTTACTGTTAACTTTTACTTCTTGGTTAGAAAATTGTCATCCACAATTTGTAGCAATTCCAGGAAAGTTAGTACTGCTGGAAGGAGAGCATTGATATGCCATTCAAAGTGAAGTTCCTGCTACATTTTCATGTACGTGATAGATAAATGGTTTTGAATCTGCCCCACCTCATTTAGAGGGTGGTTTAACAATTTGGGGTGGGCAGCTATTATAAACTCCCTTTGCACTTTACCCACTTGGACATGATCCATAAGCATTTGCTTTTGAGCTGTCTCTGCTGCAGAAGAAACTAATGCATATTTGGACAGGAAACAACAGCACTGGTCTCTTTTGCACACCTGATCCCCTGCTGAAAGCTTACACTCACTGCTTCCGCTCCAGACACGAATGTAGATGTTTTCTGGGTTTCATTAGCACAAATAGATCAAAAATAGCAAACTGACAATGAGTTTTGAGAGGTATTTCACAATTTTCAATGAGCATTTTAAGCTGTTCTTCACGAGTAATAGCTTGGAACCTGAACTCTGAGTTTCTCTGTCCCTGAAATACTATTATATTCTTTTACCAAATCAAAGTTTAATAACTATATGATGCCTTATTTTTTCAATATTTTCTTTTAAATGTTGTGCATGAGAGAAATAAAACTCCATTGCCATTTAAATGCCACTCCCTGAGCTGTGCTCTTGCAGACCTCGGAGAAAACACGCAGTAAAGAAGGAATCGATAACAAGAATTTCAGAGGGTAATTCATGATTATGTGACTTTTGGATTCATCAGAACCAAGAAAAAACTCCTTCTGTAACCAGAAAAATCACATGAAGAAATTCAAGTGATCCAGACCAGATCATTTTACGTTCTACTTTTAGACATCCATAAGCCAAGGCTCTCACCATCTTTTTGAGTGTATTAATCCAGCAGACTTCATGTGTATGGAAGAATTCCCAGCACTTCAGTGTCAATTTTCATCATTCAGAACTGCTGATCTAGGAGGGGTTGCATAGGATGCCCAGGCCATCCTCGGGGCAGGAGGCACCATGGGGACATTGCTGTCCACAAGGTGATATCTCCCATGTGCCATGCTCAGTGCAAGGGCTGAATGTGACTGAAAGGCAGATATCAAGCTCTGCCAGAGCCTGAAGAAATTCATTTGGGAGTTCCCAAGATGTCACCAAATAATCAGATACTGAAATACAATCCGAGGCTATTTATTTTGTCAGCTAAGAAACTGAAGGCTGGTGTGGGCCAAGTACCTACATGCACAGTGTTTCAAAGAATTAATCATGTCTTCAGATGTGGAGCCTGCTGGTTAGTTTAATTGCCATCCTTTTTTTTTCTTTTCTTTCAGTAGCTAAATGGACCCAGTGACAATGAATCTTATTTCATTTTTAATAGATGAAAGAGAAGCAGGCTTCAAAACAGATAATGAATTTCTTCTAACTCGTCTGAAGACCGAAGAGACATAATTCTGATTGATCAGTTATGGTCTGCCTCTGAGAGGCACCAGATGTGATCCAGATTTTAAATAGATGCTGCTACTGTCAACATTCATTCTCTCCCTCCTGGTGTAACAAAGTGAAGTCCATCTGTCTGGAGTTGTGTACTTTTTTTTAGTGGTAATAACAGTTAACATCAACAATAAGCTTTGTCTCATTAGTATCACATAATCCCTACTACCAAGTCCCCAGTCTCTGGTCCCCATATTATCTGCCATGGAAAAAATAAAGACCACAGCAGGAGCTAAGAAGGTCAGTGCATTCTCAGGGTAGTCAGCTGTAGTAAATTCAATTCTGACAAGAGAAGGCTTGCAAATGTCTAGGGAATTAAGGGATCATCTATAATTTCATATGTTGAGTGGGAAAGTGTCCTTCCAAACATTTATTAATTACAGATGAGGATGCGTATGGTGGTCGTCCTTGGAGACCTTTCATCTGAAAGCAAGAAAAATAGGCTTAGTTCTTTGCTGTTGCTTCCAAAGAAGAAAAATACTAACATTAGCATTTGGCCTTGCAATAGTTTCCATCAGTGTTCTTTTTCTCCCAGTTTTTTTTTTGCTTTCTTAGCAACCGATGACAGTCACCCAATCTGAAACTCCTTGCACAGAAGTTTTCCACTTTAATCAATAGGGAGGAATTCCCCTGGCTTTAGTCTGGCGCTGTGCCACCTCTCCAGGGTTTGCAGCCCTTAAGAAGTAGCAAGAAAAGAAGGATAGACTAAATAATTTTGGATTTAGAGCTGAATCTTTCACCTGAAGATCTTGAAGCACTTTAGAAACCTTAATTACTACCCTTTGAGGTCTATGCTGTTCTTTCTGTTTTACAGCTGAGGAAATTAAAGCTCAGGGAGGTTTGAAGCTAACTTCATCCAAGCTGGGCAGCTGAAGGTAAGCTCTTACATCCATATTTTACTCCCTTAGGAGGAAATCTTTGGCACTTTCAAACTCACTTTTGCACCAAGTTTTTGAAAACTTAAGCTTTTAGCTTACCTAAGAGCTCGGCAAAAGTCAACAGGATTGCTGACATGATCATTCAATTGCCTTAAAAAAAGTCAGAGTTAAAGCTTATTTATTTCCCTTTGTGAAACCAAGGCTGAGGAGGGGAAATGAACAATAAATCCATCATGGAGGATAAATACTCAGGGAGAAAAAGACATACGTAATTAAAAGAATAAACCTCCCATGAGAACGTGTTGATCTCAGTTTAGCATGAATTAGTGTGGACTGGAAATTCAGAAGTTTATCACCACCAGAGGACTGAAATTTGGAGAAAATGAGGAATGATTCTGAGGGAAAATACCATTGTTTGAGTCGAGATGGAGTGGGAGCAGAGTCCAGGAGGGCTGAGGGGATGGATGGAGCACCAGCACCTCTGGACTGGATTTGGTGATCAGAATTGCAAACCAGTTCCCCAGCCACCCTGGGCACACACAAATGCTGAGACAAAGTAGCCTTCTTCACTGCAGGGCCCCTGGGTATTTCTTGTTTAGGCTTTAGGTCATTTGGGTTGAAAAATGCTATTGCTGCCATAAGAAAAAAAATGAATACCTGGTGATATCAAATAGTGCTCTCCTTTTTAAACTTGCAGTGCCTCATATGCCAGATTGCAGCTATTGTATGAAGAATTTTCAGTTCCTTTTTGTGTCTGGCAGCTGATTGAAAGTTCATATTATTTATGGCATAAAACAGCAGTGTACTTTTGAGCTTGAGGAAGCTGGGAAAGTGCAGCGGGTGTCAATCAATTAAGCTATTCAACTTATTTATGAAACAAGACAAAACAATGTCTAGGATATGAATTCCCATCTCAATAGGATCCTCCCTGATATAAAATGTCAGCGCTGAAAAAGGGTCAGCTCATGACCCTTGAATATTCTTTTAAACTATTTGCAAATCAATACCTCTTCTCTGGGTTTGTTCAGGGACCATCATTCCCTTTTATTATAAGTCACGGGGCACAGACTGCTTATCAGTGAGCATGGAGACAGATCACTGCACTAAAGGAACAGCTGGCTTTGGAGACCAGCCCTGACTCTCATTTATAGGGGAGGCTCAGTTCACACTACTCCAGCAGTGTTTCAAAGTTATTATAATCATGCTTTTTACTGACACTCAGGCTCCTTTATATGTGCTGAAAGAGGGAAGAAGTCCTTCAGCATGTGAGCAGCTGGGACTGTCTCCCTTTTGCTATATCAGCCATGAGTGTCATCACCCATTTTTTCTTCCACGTGCTCTGTGTCAAGAGGTCCTTCTGCATCCCTGGGTATCTGGATTTGGGTTTTGTGATCATCTCCCCCTCCTAACTGCATTGTTGACAATAACCTGTTGGGTACAGGTAGGGCTTGAGCAGATGGCCTGATCCTGAGCTGAGCATCTGTCTTGTTAAGCTGTCTAAAAAGGCATCATCTTTACAAATCCCACTCCTAATCTCATTGCCCACTGTGTGACCCGTGGGGGTTTCAGGTCAGTACCAAAGAGGGGAGGAGGAGGAGCACAATAGCAGCTGGGCACCCAAAGAGCCTGGGCAGGAGACGTAGATGCCCCCAGTGCAATGCATCTCGGCCAGGTGCCGAGGATGGGCCGATCTCTCATGGCAGGGATGTAGGAATGGACTCTGCTCCTGGCTGAGCCAAAGGGCCTACCTTGAGCTCCCCTGCAGGGAGGATGTCCCCAGAAAGAATCCTTGGAATGACTGTTCAGGCCTTCAGATAAATGTGTCTAAGGGACCTCCCACTGCATCTCCTTGTGGCATCTTAACACGTGGCATCATCCTGGTGCCTTTCAGCAATGCTTGGGCAAGCTCATGTCCTGGCTGGTCAGCTGGGAACACAACACCAGAAGAAATGCTCAGCTATCTGCTGATTTATAGAAGAAAAAAAAATAAAGAGAGCTTTTTACAAAAGGAAGGTGAAGAAGGCAGCAGTTTGCAAGACAGAGAGTCATTCACATCAGTGATCCTATCTACTGGCAACATGGTGTTCCTCAGAGGAAACTGGTAGACTCATGTTTTGGTGAGAAGGCCAAGAATGAGGTACATCCATGAAACACCTGTGAGAGATGGACTCCTCTCGTTTTCCCCTTGATGAACGTGGAGGGAGGTATTTGGTAGCGGTAATAACCTGGGAAAAAAGTGAAGAATTTCCAAGAAATTTTAAACTTGCGCAGTGTATAGACCTGGAAATAGTATTAAATTGAGGCCCAATCCTTCCAGCTAGGGACCGATTTTAAGGTAGATCTGAATTCCACAGATTTATAAGGGACTAACCCTAAACTTTAAGCCCAAATATAAACCAAAAATTGGAGCAGGCTTGGATGGGGATTTTTTAGAACAAAAGAAATGCAGTTGGCTATTAGAGCTCTTTGGTATTTTTCCTCACAAAATTCAGAGGAATTCTTTAAAATAAATCATGAGAACTGTATTAAATTCTTTAAGGTAACTAATTACAGAAATAGTCCCCTATTTTTCAAGTCTCAAACTCTTTCTTTAAAATAAATTTTTAAAAAGTCAAGGTACTAACCTTACTTTTTATTTCAACCCATTTCAGTACCTGAAACAGTGAGTCGTTCTGATTTCAATTCAGAGTTTGCATTGCTGGAAAAAAATGTATCAGTGAAAGCAACCTTCACATCTCTAAAAGAAAACTTGGACACTGCTCCATCTGGGCACTTGTTTACACTCACACATTCTGGTGCTGGCCTGTGCTGATGTCTGCTAAGGTACGAATATGAAACATGAAACAGAAGCCCCAAAAAAGCATCTTGTTGCTTTTTTAAAAGTTTACCTCTAATTAGAATATCTTGGAAAAACTGCTGTTCTTGTGGATCTAAGCTGTGCAAGAATTTCTGCATCAATGGAAAAAGATCAAAAGGAAAATTCGTCTTTAGGCGTAAGCTGGACTGTAAAACATATTTTATTTACTATAGAGAGACACTCTCCCATCTTCAAGGCAGTGGGCCAAATTTTCAGTTCAAACCATCATCTAGTCAGGTTTTTAGGGACATTCTTAACTTTAAGTGCGTGTGGAGTGCGGTAAATTGTCAT
This sequence comes from Numida meleagris, assembly GCF_002078875.1. Taxonomy (NCBI): domain Eukaryota; kingdom Metazoa; phylum Chordata; class Aves; order Galliformes; family Numididae; genus Numida; species Numida meleagris. The sequence goes on from NC_034412.1 coordinate 90,808,023, forward strand.
TCAAAAGACTGTTCGCTGATGCAGCTTAACTTTGATGTGCATGGGGGTAGGTGCTGCAGAAATAATGTTTACCCCTAAAATTGTTAGGATCAAAATAAACACCAAACGGCTCACTTGCTAACAATTTCCAGTTAAGGTGAAGTTAAAGAATAGTAAGAAAAAAATGTATGATTTCTAATTATAGGCATGAAAGCAATATATTTAAGGTGGCATTAACTGGAAAATTTTATGAACATTATGAACAATGGAATATGTGCATGGAGAACATAAATCTCCAGTCAGCCCGGCATTTGTTATTAATAGATCTTTTGCTGCTCAGTATTTCTTAGAAATAGATTTGGAGTTGGAAGTTCATCATCATGTAGCTATATAAAAAAAAAAAAGCTGATGAATCGCAGTTGCTTCCCTCTAAATAAAGAGCAGCTAACCAAGAACCATCTGTTGGTGTATGATTACCAACTTTCTTTTTGTCTTTCAAAACAGCCTGAGAAATCAAGGGCACTGTGAGTAAAGCGGAGAGCACGCACACACGGTGGCCAGCCCAAGAAGATCGGGTCAGATCCTCAGATTAGTGCTTTTCTCTCTTGATGCACTAATTTCAGACTGATGGTTTTCATCTGGTGTGCTCGTGTATTTCAAACCCATGCTAAACTCTAAAGGGGTCATTCTGCAGAAAACGTGGCTAATATTAGTACAGTTGAGACTTGCAAAACAAAACTTTTTTCTAAAAGGGGAAAATCCTTAAGTCCTCTCTCAGTTTGTGAAACCAACAGAATAATATTAATTCATTTTTTCCCCCTGCTACTGAATAGTAAAAAGCCTGGGATACCCTGGGAAAGCATATTCTTAATGGTTTTCTTAAGGCTGAATGCCCTACTAGCAGTAGGAAAGACAAAGCAGTGAGATCTAAGGCCTCTGAGTCTCTAGAAAATGGCATAGGTTTTTATGCTGGAAAAATGAGGGATTTATTCCTTTTCTCGGTCAGATGAGCTCAGGGTCAATGTACAATTTCTCTTTTTGTTTCTATTCCAGTGACCATCAATTTTGGGGTGTTTTATTTCCCCAAACCCCATCTGACTGGTACAACTCACCGCATCTGGCTCTTTGTTGCTGAAAGCGCTTTGCACGGCCATGTACCCACAGCTCATATAAATCCCAGCAGCCCACATGCCCCTTTGTGAAGAAATGGAGAGAGAGACAGTAATAGATTTGCCAGTGAAAACCTGTTCCCGCCGTAGACAAAATTCTGTTATATTTTTTACAGCCCCCCCAACTCCTGCCCTTGCCTCCATCCTCGACTGTCCCTCATCTCCTCCAGCTGCTCCCATGCCCCAAACATCCTTACCCTGGGCTCCCCTGCTGCATTCCCCCTTGTCCCTCAATCCATGCTTTCCACCGCTGGCCCAGTGGCTAAGAGCAGGTGGAAAGGCAGGTGATAATATCAATATTTATGTGCTGGTGGCAACTGTTGGAATTGTTCCCCTAAAAATAATAAGATAATAAATACATCCAACCCCAAAATGCGTGTACAAATCCACAAAGAGATATCTTCCCTTTGCGTGGCCACCAAAACAAGAAGTCTCTATGTATAATCATTAATAAACCCCAGGTGCATGAAATTAAGCAGATCTGAAGTTGGCAGGATTGGAGCCTTGGTGTTTCTAGAGGAGGCTCACAATGTGAAGCCAGAGAGTAATAGCTGCCCTATAACTACGCAAGTGAAGCAGTTGTTTACGTATACATCTTGTCAGTTTGATGTGCTGGTTTCTGACTCTTGTCAAGTGTAAATGGGAATACTCCCACTGAAGTTTCTATTTTTTTACCTATTATACTGATGCACATGTTAGACTTGCACCAGCCTGTAAGGAAATACAACAATGTATAAGCAGCTCTAATAAGCAGCATCCCATTGCACGCCTGGAAAGTCTTTAAGACTCATTAAGCAGTCAGCAAAACAGACACATTTGTCTACCATTAAATTGAAAATACTGAGAGAGGACCTGTGCATGGCTGTGATTTGTGAGGGAGTGCATTAGCAAGAACAGCCACAGTCTGCTTAGCAGTTGGGTATGAGTTAAAGCAGGAACTGGAGTGAGAGGAACTATTCTAAACAAATCAGCTCTATTAATACTCTGAAAGTACATTTAAAAGCAGCAGCACATACAGCCATCTTTGACTCCTCCAGAAGGAAGTTGCCGTTTGTAGCAGAGCTGCTGTTGCTTTAATTTGACACTCAATATGTGTTTTCCCCACAGTATTAGATATCTTGGGCTCTATCCAGGACACATTTGGGAATGAACTGAGCCCTATAGTCCCTACGCAACGATGAAATTTACTATTTAAATTGATGCGTATCTTTGGTGACTCAAATAAACATGAGGAACATTAATTAGGGCTGCTTACTGCATTTAGCTTGCATTCACACAACATGATATGAAGCTGCTGTGTCCGGCTGGTTCAGCTAGGGTCACAGGGGATGAGACAGGCAGCAACAAGGGCCTGTAAAACAAACCAGCCCCACTCATCTGCTGCCTGGGCTGACTGCAGGTAGCTCCAGGATGGCTTTGGGAAGCTCCTTGGAGTCTACATGAATTTGAATTACTAAGGCTTAAACAAAAAAAAAATCCTTTCCATGATAAAAGATTGGATGGAGCCCTGGGCAGCTTGACCCAGTGAGTGGCAGCCCTGCCCACGGCAGGGGTTGGAGCTCAATGATCTTTAAGGTCCCTTCCAACCCACACCATTCTAGGATTAGGTTTGGGATCACTTAGAGATGTGTCAGCAGGGGAACGCTTCTGTGATATTATAACAGATGTTTTTGTGCACCAGACGTACGTGTAAGTGAGTATTAAAAATGCATCTTCATATTAGTTAAAAATCAGATTTTCATCTAGGAAGTTTGGAAGAGTGGACTGTGAGGCCTTTCTTGACTTCTGCTTTCAGTCCTGTTTGTGGTGTCTAATTAAGGAAATGTTCCTTTCTATAGCTGTTTTGATTTAGACTGGATATGAGAAAAAAGTTTTTCACAATAAGGGTAGTGAAACACTGGAATGGTTTGCCCAGACAGGTGGTGGATGCCACCTCCCTGGAGATACTCAAGGTCAGGCTGGATGGGGCTCTGAGCACTTGATGAAGCTGTAGGCATCCCTGTTCATTGCAGGGGAAATGGACTAGATGACCTTTAAGGGTTCCTTCCAACTCAAGTGGTTCCATGATTCTATGTTGTCCTCCAGGTACACTGAAGTGAAACACCCTGGGCTGCTGGTTCTGAAATCAGAACAGCTTTCCCTTCCCACAGGTTCATAAGGCCAAGACCTTGTAATCCCAGAGAGGAAGGATTTGAGGGAGGCACATGCTAGGATGTAGGTAACGCATAAAAAAAGTGCTCAGCCAGTAGAGACAGCATGTATCAATGCAATTGCAAGAATTTTGTAAATTATTTGGTATCTGATGCCAACAAGAAAAGCTACTTGGTGAGATCAAGTCAGGTTTTAGGAGATTCATTCTTGTTTTCACCAAGTCCAACCTGGACACACAACGTCACTGATGTCCTACCTGTACTGGGGTGGTGATTAGCTTTTCTTGGTGTCCTACCTGGACAGGAGTTGTGGTCAGCTCTTTGTCTGAAGTTTTTTGGGGGTAGAGTCACAGGAACAGGGACGGGAGTCCCAAATCATTCCACAGATATTTCTGCCTACTGCTGGTACAGAAGAATATAGGGATTTTCTTGCAGGAGGTGCAGTGCTGTGCATCACTGAGAGAACAGGTAAGGCTGTGACCACCTCTTGTTATCTTCAGAAAGAAAAATGTGCATGAACTTCTTTTTGGCAGGGACTGGTGGGACAGATTAAACCCTCCCTGTGCTTCTGTTCAGTTTATCCTTACTGCGCAATTGCTTTTGCTTATGTGAGATGTTTTTGCCAAAGGAACTTTAATTTTACCAGGGCCACATTAATTCACTGCAGACCTTCTAGAGGTGGTTTTGGGAGGTGCCGGTTCCTGTGTTCAGCAGGAAGTGGGGAGCACCGACCGCTTCCTTTTAAACTTGCCTCAGTGGCTCTGCAAATGCAAATGCTTATCTCCGCTGAGAAATAAGATTAAATAAGGCTCTAGCTGACTCTAAAGTGTCCAACAGACTTTGAAACTGAGGGCAGATTGCCCTGACTTCCCCTCACTAAGAGGGGGCTGAGATCATAGAATGATAGAATCATAGAATGGCTTGGGTTGAAAAGGACCTCAAAGATCATTGAGTCTCAACCCCCCTGCCAAGTGCACGGTCGCCAACCACTAGACCAGGCTGCCCAGAGCCACATCCTGTCTGGCCTTGAATACCTCCAGGGACGGGGCATCCACAACCTCCCTGGGCAACCTGTTCCAGTACGTCACCACCCTCTGTGAGAAAAACTTCCTCCTAATATCTAACCTAAATCTCCCCTGTCTCAGCTTAAAACCATTCCCCCTTGTCCTATCGCTATCCACCCTCACAAACAATCAATCCCCCTCCTGTTTATACACTCCCTTCAAGTATTGGAAGGCCACAATGAGGTCTCCCTGGAGCCTTCTCTTCTCCAAACTAAACAAGCCCTGTTCCCTCAACCTTTCCTCATAGGAGAGGTGCTCCAGCCCTCTGATCATCTTGGTCGCCCTCCTCTGCACTCGTTCCAACAGCTCCACGTCCTTCTTGTGCTGGGGGCCCCAGGCCTGGATGCAGTACTCCAGATGGGGCCTCACAAGAGCTGAGTAGAGGGGGACCACCACCTCCCTCTCCCTGCTGACCACTCCTCTTTTAATGCAGCCCAGAACATAGTTGGCCGTCCGGGCTGCCAACGCACACTGCTGGCTCATGTCCAGATGTTTCTGTTCTGCCCCATTCTCCTCCCTCTGGGTGCTGGTGGAAGTGAGGAATGGGAAAGAAAGAGCCCACAGTTTCCCACCAATTGCTATCACAGCATGTCAGCTACATGGGATGTGGATAACACAATTTCATCTGTCATGTCCCTGGTATGTCCTAAATTTGGGGCATAGCCCTACCTGTGGGTGATGTAGGTGCTACGTGATTGATGAAGACTTGTGTTGCCTCCATTTGAGCAAGACCCCACATCCTGGCAGGTTTGTTTGGCTTGGGTGGAAAGAAGGAACTGCATTCATGGGTGGTAGGTGCTTGAGTCAGGCTACAAAGCCCATGGTAGAAGAGCCACCTCTACCCTCTACTGATAGCCAGAGGGTAGGATAAGGATAGGAGAGTCCCAGAAGAATCATTTAAAAAAAGAGAATGAGGTCACATTACTGAGGATGAGATCAAGGAATAAAATAAGCATGTAGGGCAGAAAGGTTGCTGTGCTAAATGAATTACAACCACTGAGGAGTGTTAGGAAACAAGGAGAAAGGTGCTATAAATACAGTAAAGACAGCAGCGGGCATAAACCCATTACCTAATGAGGAACAGGAGAAGTACAGATGACCTAGAGAAGACCGACATATTTAATGACTTTTGGCTTTAGTTTTTTCCAACAACAAAAAAAGTTTCTTTGTGATATAAAATAGGCATGACACAAGACTAAAGAAGAAAACAACAGACAAGGGAGAACATACTTAAACTGAATATATTCCACAGAGAGTACAAAGAAAGGCAGGGTGCAGGGGTGCAGATATTATCTCTGTCTTCAGAGAACAGAAAGGGTGTACCTGGGGTTATGCAGAGCAGTCAGCCTCAGCGCCCAATGACAAAGGCATTGAAATAAAGAAAAAAAAAAAAAAAGAAAACAATATATCTGTACATACCTAGAGATCAATATGATTATAACTCAGCTGGATTTACCACGGAGTGACTATTGGCATTATACATCCCATTTTACATCAGAGAACAATGAGATTTTGTCTCCTTTGTCTGTAAACAGCTTGAGTCCTGGGCTGGCCCGTGCTTTGTGTCTGCAACCAGCACCATCATTAGATCCTTAGATGCCTCCAGATGCATCTGGAGATGAGTGTTCCCATGTGGAAGGTACTGGATGCACCCACATGAAGGACATCATTGTGGGGTGCTTCCAATCTGCTGCAAGCTGTGCGAGGGAGCAGCAGAGGACTGCTAGGTTGGATTTGTCTTGCTTTTAAGCATGGTAATTTTTCAAAATACTGAAAAAGTAAAGGAATGCTGAAAGCCATTGCTGACTTTCTGAGTGGCATTTTGTAGGCAATAGGAGGTGAAAAGAAACAAGGGAGAGGGGTAGCTCTCATAATAAAGGAGATAATAAAGGAAAAGGAGATGCATTTTAGAATTCCCACTTGCAATCCTAGCCCTTTCTCCATCTGTGCTACTAATCCTACCATCAGTCTTATATATGGATCTTAAAAATATTCAAAACATTTTCAGATTTTATTCCAGAGACATGGTGCTGTTCAGGGATTATGCAACAGGAGACACCACTGAAAGACAAGATTCTGCACATTTAATCCCATGTAGAATTGAAGTGCTCGTGACACACTGTGCACATGACCGCATATATGAGTTTCATGTGTTGTAAAAGCTTTGGTGTACTGATCACAACCTGCTGTATTCAGCTTATGGGCTGGTGTTACTCTACTATTATGTGGTCTAAGAAAGGGAAAAGAGAGAGGCAAGCCTCTAAGGGCAGTGACCCTTTCTTTATTTAAACCTGAACAGAAGGAGGGTCTTTACTTCCAAGAACTCATTTTTTTCTTTCTTCTTGCCTCACAATGAGGGCTGCAAAAGAATGGGTCCTTGGATCTAACAAGGTTGATCATCAAGGAGAGCTCTGTGCTTTCTGAATCTCAGGGCTGTGAAAAAGATTTAGTGCTTCGCTGAGCCAACCTTTGGAAGCAGAAGTTATGAAAGCCCAATTTAAAGGCTGATTTTAAAACTAATTCTGCAGAGATGCTTTCTGCTCTTCCCAAACCAACGCTACACAAACCACTCTATGCATTCATCTCCTGAGGAGCCAAATAATGCCCAATATTTCCCATATGATTGCAGCAGATCCCTTCAGCAGTCAGTGGTGGGTCCAAGGTTAATGTTTCACATTGAAGGGAGGAGAAATACAGTGGCACTAAATTATGGTCATTATAATACTAGGGTTAAAACCAGTGTTACTGCAGAGAGGTCCTGCTGGGAATTCTTCTCTCAGGAGGGTGCTAAGTAGAACAGCCTGCCGGAAAGGACAGCATTAAGAAATATAAATAACTGCATATAGGAGGACAGGATGTGCTTCAAAGGAACAAGCAATGAAAAGGTAGGGTGTGAAATTGGTGTGAGAATATGTTCCATTAGCCTTGGTGATTGTATTTATTAGTTTTAATTTTTAAAGTTTACCCTCTGCCAATACCCTGACTCCTACTGATCCCTCTGGAAGAAACAAGGTGATACTGGTTCACATCAGGCTATAGCAGTGTCTGTCCTCTGGTCTGCCCACCACCAGTGAAAATGGACACTGCAATGGGATGCCAAATATGTTGTAAGCTCCACCAAAATGTTGCAGCATTGGTGCTAGCACTGCAGGAAATGCCCAGAAGATTGGGCCTTCTTTGATGTGGGCCATGCTTGGTGGTGGCCCACTGTCCTAGGATTGATGTCCCCCAAATACTCTCCTCCTCTTAGTATTTTTCTTATGTTTAGCTATACCTCACCACTCAGAGAGCTGGTGTAGTCACCATCCCTGGAGATTTTCAAGAAAAGGATAAGATATCACAATGAGTGACATGGTTTAGTGGGCATGGTGATGATGAGTTAATGGTTAGACTAGATGATCTTAATGGACTTTCCCAACCTTAATGATTCTATGATTCTGTACTTCACAAGTCTCATCTTCCCACTTCCATGTGGTGTCTCTAACTCCACTCCATGAAGAGAAAGGATGAAGCTGATCCCATGTAGGAGCCATCTCCACTCTAATGCTTGGTGCCCACTGACCCCAAAAGCCAAGGGCAGGAGCCTAGTTTCACATCCTTCTGGGCCCTCTTAACAGCACAGCTCCTCCCATTGCTACTTGCATAGAGATGAAGCAAAGCAGGGGGTCTATAGGAGCTGTCAGCACTGTATATACATCGACACTAATGATGTCAGATGGGCACTGGGAAGCAGTTTTGGTGGAGGCTGCAATAACACACACCTCCTCAGAGAGGTCAGCGGTACACGGGGCTTGACCTCACATTCCTTGTGCATCCCCGACCCCCAATGAAGTCAATCAGACCTATTCTGTGGCACCATTAACTTAGAAGATTTATGTGCTTTGGGCAGTGGGAGGAGAACTTGATTTCATTTCCAGCATAGTTTTTGCTTTCCTACCCACACTCATGTTAATGCCAACAGACGTGAATTCAACTCAAGTAGCCAGGGAAACAGCGGAACCCTGACTCTGTTCCCAAGCAGATGTGAACCACTGGCTTGTTATTTAACTAAGTTGTTGACAGCTAATGGTCTAATTGGGGGAGCAATTGATTTTGGATGACATTTTAAAACTGCAAAGTCAGCTTAACAATTTATAACTGCACTGGTGGTTTATTGCTTTGGCAGAATTAAATGGATTGATTGGTCATAAACTTCCATTGGTTTCTTGTTCCCATGAACCATGTTTAATGCTTTTTATTGATCTATCATTTTCTGAAAATATAAGCTTTCTTCAAAAAAGAAAGCCCTACAGCCTGGATGTTATAAAGAAAGGTATTCTGTAGTGCACATATACAATTACAATTACAAGAAATGCTGGTTCTCACCACTCTGAGCCTATTTTTGGATAATATTGTTTTGGATAGTGCTAAATGTATGCAGTTTATTGAGCTGAGTACACTTCATTCCTCTAGCAGCAGGAACAACAGGCATTTAGCACTGGATGAGCGTGATCTTGCACTTTTAATCCAAGAGTTATTTGGAGGGAGTTGAATCTGCCTGAAAGACATGAAACAAGGGTGTGAGCATGAGAACTGACTGTCATGTGAGAGGTGCAGAGAGGCATCCCAGCACAGCCCATGGTGTAAATCCCCATTTCCTCAACCCAGACAGATGCAAAGTCAGCCTGTCTTCCCATTGACATAAGTGCATTTCCAGCTAAGCCCTTTATTTTGGAAAAGGTGGGATTTTTGGCAACAGGAAGAAGAGCTAAAAGAGAAATCTCTGTAGCAAAAGAAAGTCATCCCGCTCAAGTCATGAGCTCTTCCCTTCTGCAGAATAAAGACAGTAAAACCTGGCTGCTTCAATACGTTGTGAGGATTAATGGATTAAGCAGGTTTGATCCTGCACAAATTGAAGGTTGTTGTTTGCCAAGAGTGTTGAACATGGCAACTTTATGTGTTAGTAAATATCCAGTAATTAATTCTTAATTATCATTCGTTCTTCTAAGGATCTCCCAGGGTTCACCCCACAGTCCCTGAGACTGGGCACATAAAAAGGAGCAGAGCACATGCAATCCATCCATTTTGTTGTGTGAAAACAGTTGACACTTCAAATCTTTGATTGTGCAAAATCATCTTCACCACTTTGCATCAGTTGTAAAGTCTCTAGCAAAGGACGGTGCAGTGTTTCCTGTTTCAGAGCATCTCCTCGGCAGGTGGCTGGGTCCTTCCTCAGTGGCTCCCAGCACAGCTACAAAATAGTCATCTGCCCAGAGAAACCCAATGGAATACAGGCAGGGAGGAAAGGAAGGCTGACCACCACAAGGCAGCAAGGCTGTGTGTCTCATACACACAGCATGAGACTTTACATCCTGAAACCCAAAGGCACAACATGAGGAGAAATTAGGCAGATAAGGAATGAAATGGGCTGGATATGAGGTTGGATATTAGGGAAAACCTCTTCTCTGGAAGAGTGGTACTGCATTAGAGCAGGCTGCCCAGGGAGGTGGTGGAGTCACTGTCCCTAGAGGTGTTCAAGAAAGGAGTATAGATGTGTCACTGAGGGACATGGTTAGTGGGGAAATATTGTTGGCAGGTGGATGCTTGGACTAGATGATTTTGGAGGTTTTTTCCAACCTTAATGATTCTATGATTCTATGAACTAACTCAGAGCCAGCATGACCTTCTGTTCTAGAGAATGCATTGGAAGCAATGCTGTGAAGTATGTGCCCCTGTTCCAGTAGTGACTCCAGAATGCTGATTTCCTGGTAGCTTTATTTCATGTCACAATCAGCTCCAGTACCTTCCACAAAGCCCAAAATCAGAGCACCTACCAAAGCACTAAGTTATCCAGAGGCACACCAGCGCAATACAGAACTGTATCAAACAGAACATGGCAGGCCAACAACTACTGGGATGACTAGTATAGCCGTACCAAGTTTCTGCATATTTTCATTTTAAAGTGCCTGGCATCACTGAGGCAGGATGTTTTGGCTGAACAATTATACAACTCAAGTGCAAAAGCAAGAAGGCCTGCTAAAGTGAGGGCTTTGATTTGAAGTTTATTAGAAGATGAGCCAAGTCTATAGGATCTAAGGATACACTCCTGAAAAATTAGTTTAGTGTGGAGAGCACATGAGAAGAAACACTAAAATTAATGAGGCTTTACAGAGATCTCCCTGAATCCTATATCATCTTATTTTAGAAGGCATTTTTCTGAGGGAGAACATTTTCACAATGCTGGGTCTTTCTAGTTTGGATACGAAGTGTAATCCTAGCCATCCTTGTGTTCAGAAAAAAACATACAGGAGAACCAGCCAAAAGTAAAGCAAAAAGGACAGAGAAGAATGGAACAACTTCCATGCATAAGCTGTGACCCTTCAGCTTAGAAGTGAGATGACTGAAGGTAGTACACTAAAGACATAGAAAATCTTGAACAGTAAAAAGAAGGTGAATACAACCCAAAAACTCAAGGGCACTCAGCCAAACTGTCAGGTTTTAAAATAAATTATACCAAAGCACTAATTTTTCACCCAGTGGAATTGTTGAAATCTTTGCAAGGGATGATATGGAGGCTGAAATTATAAACGAGTTCAAAAAGGCATTTTCAAGGAGGAAGAGTCCATGAACAGTTATTAAATGTGATGTTCTTCATTTGTGTATATCTCTAGATGACTGCTGGTTGGGAGGGTACATCATGGATATACTTGCCCTACAGGTGCTGTATTTTGTTCCTATTAACGCACTGATACTGGTGAGCACAGGACTAAGTGAGACATTGCCCTGACTTAGGGTGGTCTCCTTTAGTCTTATTCCGTATTCTTGTCCAGAATTTTCTGTACAGAGTGAGAAATGAATAACTGTACGTAATTTAATCTAAAAATATCTCAGTATTTCCTGATACAAAGTTTTAACTACATTAGACCAACTTCTGCTGTACTCAGACATTTTGGATTGATTTCACATCTTTAGCAGAATCTGGGCTCCCATGTCTCATTGGCAGCACCCTTCTTTGCCTTCTAAAAAGATGTGCAAAATTAAGATCCCTTTACAGGATATCCCTGATAGAACTGAATGTTTTTGTAACCATGTCTCTGAGCTATGACCGGTTGTTACCTGGAGGATTTTCAGGTGCACTGTTCCATTCTGTTGCTGTCTCCTTGGGATTTTAAGTCATAGAGACCAACTCAAAACACACGTTTACCTCTTTTCCCAAATATCTGAAAGCTTTAATGAATGAGGCGAATCCTTGTCTTCTGCAACTGGTGGAGCGTCACTGCCTGTAGGAAAGTTACAGCACTTTATAAAGTGTTTCCAGCTACCTACATTCATGAATCTTTGCATTCACCTCAAGCATTTCCTGAAGTTCCTGTGTGCAAATGTAGGCAACATCTGTTGCAAAAGTGATATTAAACAGCTTTGGTTTAACATGTTTACCAATGGAAACCTGCTTCTGCATGGCGGAAGCAGGTAACCTTCAAAACTATTTTCTTCTTCTGCTGACTGAGATGAGAGATGGCTTTTCTTCTGCTGTTTCATTCATTTGTTCTCCAACCCTTTGAAGTTACACTTCTTTATCTTTCCCAGAGTTACAGTCTCCTGGAGCTGGTTCTGATATCCAAGGCACTTGCAAAGTTTTTTTTCCTTTTCCTTCCCTTTACTGATGAATTCTAGATAGACTGTTGAAACCAAGGCTCTTTGAAGCAAAGGATTTAGCAAGGTTCAAATAAGAATTGGACATTTTAAATTGATAGTAAGTGCACAGGGAACTATAATTCTAAAGCTAACAAAACTGGCGATTTGGAAATATTATCAGAACTCATTCTTTAGGTTTTAAGTCTTTAAGTATAAAGATTTAGGATGAAATTGTCCTGGCAGGGAGATTATCCCACAGCTGCATGGATTTCTGATGCTGGCTTGTATGTTAAAAAATGTCTTGCATGCATGGATGTGCATTAGGACTGATCCAGGGTATCCTGTTGACTACTGCCTGATTCACTATTTTAAGTCGCTCTGTAGGAGCTTGTGGAAAATCACAGTGGGACTTTCTTCTAATCTGAGACAGACCTCTCTTAAGGAAATGCTTCAAGATTTTGTAGTTGGGATTTAATCTTTTTTACATCTTTCAAGGTTACTAAATCTCTGTTAGAGCAGACACCAGACGATTTATTACAGTGTGGTCTCAGTAAAAGCCTTTCCTACCTGGAGTCATAATACAACTTGCTTATCTTTTGTAAAAGCCAGTACAAGCTGGTCAGAGGTAGTTAAAACTGAGATCTAAGCACTAGATAGCGTTGGTCTGAAATGTATAGGATAAGGGGCAATGTGAATGAAAGATCAAACACTATTTTTTTCATGTTAGGAAACTTCCTTTTTATCCAGCTCTTCCTTAACAATGCTCACCCTTTCCTTCTCACATTTCAAATGAAACGATGATTAACAAGGGGTACTGCAGAATCTCCATTACTGCAAGTTTTATAGAACAGAGATGGAAGTCTTTTAAGATACAGTTTTTACACATTTTAATAAAAAATTCAGTAAAGAAAGAGGTAACAGGTAAAGGAAGCAGGTGTGGATAGCTTGTATTTCTGATATTGTCTTGAATTGACTTTGTAATCCTAAGGGAGGTCATTGCAATCTCTGTGCCTCACCTCCCTAGCCATCAGGTGAGTGACCTCGCTGAAGTTTCAGTCCTCCTAGCTCTGTATGGAGGTATTTACTGTGTACAGGACTCACTGCCAGGGCTTCTGGCACATGCTAAAAAGGTTGTTTGGGACTTTCATCTCAGTAATAGATTCTCTGCTTCTTTGCTAAAGCTCTGAAACTGCTGCCAACAACTGAGAGACCATCCCAGCACAGGGAAGATTTGCTGGGTAGAGAGGAAAAGGGAGGAAGAAAAGGGAAAAAAAAAATGTATTTTAAAAAAATCTCATAAAATGAGTTGTGTCTGGAGGATTTCTCTTCAGAATCGCATTTCACTGTACTGTACCTACTTTTCTGGTGTAGGAGCACTAGGTGCTCCATTCATGTTTGTAAAAATCTTCCCAGTGACTGCATTACACAACAAGCTTCTGTCAGTGTTCTCTCTACGTTTCCTCTACCAGCAGCAGACGTTGCAGTAAGTTTTGTTAGACTGCAGTTGCATGATTGGGGCCATGATCCTAAACTTGTAAAACGTTCTTGTTAGATTGCAGTTGCATGATTAGCAACAGATCCTAAGCTGGCAAAATATCCCTATGGGATGCCCTCTGGTAGTGTCCACCATTGAGGACCCCGTTGGCTCCATCCCACATCGGGGCTGCACTGGAGAGAAGCAGCTCTACCTTGTACAGATGCAGTAGTGAGCTTTTGAGGTTTTCATGGAATGGCAATGGAAAAATGTGCCTAAAACAAGAGGTTTCCAGCAGACTGTGGATGTCCTTGGGTGAAACACCTTGGGCAGCCCATGAGCTCCATCCTGAATGCTGAGTCTTTTTTGCTGAGGCTTTTCTGCTGTGGCAAACAGGAATGAGCATTTTCTAATGGAAAGGATTTCTCTAAGAAATTCCTGCTCTATAATCACAGTTTCTGCTTCAACTTTCTTAAAAAGCTGGGGAGATTTTTTCTAGTGTAGGTAAGAATTCATATTTACATGGCCACCATCACCAAGCAATTTGCATTTTGGGCTATGTAGAGGCCTTATTCATCTTTGTCTTGAAAAGTTCCTTGCTTCTATTCACTGAATTTTGCCCAGTCAGAGATTCTGGTGCCACAGGACTTGGCTTATAACTCCCTAGTGTGTGCTTATGTGCTAGCAGGTCATATCCTACTCCTTACTGGTCTTTGCCTTTATAACAATTGCATATTTTTGCCAGAGGATCTTTTCACTGAAGTCTCACCAGTCCTCTCTCCCCAGCATGAACAGCTTCCTGCTGTACACTGCTAGAAACCTTCCTGCTCAAGGTTGATGTAAGGCAAACACACTGCATGCTCGTGCCCAAGACCACTGCTCCAGCACTCATGCAACTACATCACCATTCAGATATCATTTATTAGGAAAAACGAACATCTAACAAATAGCTTGTTTACAAAGAAAGGCTTAAAGTATACTCCAAATGACAAATTTACTCTCACTAAATTTGATCTGTTCCTTCACTGCTAGGGATAGACTTGGTCTTGGAGGCATGGTGCTTAGCATCTCTGTATGGCCAATGCTGTTGGATGCCTGGTCACTCGTCTGCTGCCTCCCCTCTCCTGTGTTCATTCTGAGCCTCATTTTAGAATCCTCAACCACTTGCTTTTATCTGAAACATGAACCCTCGTCAGGCTTCTCAGGACAATTTCCATGGGAAATATTTGTCTCACAATGGAGTCCTTTCCCATAGTTTTGGGAGCAGAGGGGCAATTTTTTTCTCATAAACAGGACTATGCACCATTGTGCATACTGTAAGCCTCTGTCAGAGGCCCAAAGGAGGACTGGTTGCCTCCAGCTAACAATACCAGTGGGCTAATTGGTAGAAATAATTATCCCAAACACTGGAAAAACTCAATTAAAAGCAAAATACATTAAAATATTGTTGCCAGATACCTTATCTTCATTATAAGAGACCACCCATGTGAGTCCAGTCCTCCCACTGTTACATAGAGATATTATTATTATTAAAAATAGCAAATTTAAGGCAGGATAGGGAGGAAGGCAAATGGAAGATTTGGGAGAGACACAAATCACGCTGTCATTCTGCACTGAAGAGACAGTGCTTGAGGAGTAACAAGCCATTAGTGAAAGCCAAGTGCCTGGACTTCTTTTTTTTAATAATGTGTGGTCCAAAGCCATTGTATTAAATGCAAATGGAGAGGGAAATTATATTCCATATACTCTACCCTGCATTGTAGTCAGGCAGA
Source organism: Numida meleagris (assembly GCF_002078875.1). Classification (NCBI taxonomy): domain Eukaryota; kingdom Metazoa; phylum Chordata; class Aves; order Galliformes; family Numididae; genus Numida; species Numida meleagris. Next base: position 90,823,245 of record NC_034412.1, read on the forward strand.
CAGCTGGTTGTGGAGCACAGCCTGAACCACCTCTCTGGCGGCACATGCCATCTTCACTGAGGTCAGTATTATTTCTTGTCCTGACAAAGATTCTCTGCTCAAAAGACTTTAATTTTTTTTGTCTGCTTCAAGCAGCAGCAGGGGGTATGAACAGGGCATTTTTCTCAAGTGATGAAGCCCGTTCCCACGGCTGCGGGAAGAAAGATGGAGGGAACAGAGGAGTTGGATATGCAGAGAGAGCCGTGTTTGGCAGGAAGTTTTGGGCGATGGCACAGAATTTAGGTTTAAAACAGATACGCTGTTCAAGAGCCAAGAGGCAACTTCATCTGCAACAAGTCTGCAGTCAGTAGTTTGCTCTGAGATGCAGCAGAGGAATTATTTCTGTAATATTCCATGCAGTGTGCAAGTGTCCCAATTCATCCTTCTTTTGCTGGTCCAGCAGCATCCCCGACTCTGACCACTCTGTAACTACCCCAAGGAAAGCTGTTTGGGAGCACTGTGTGTGAGCTCACCTCTGCTGCTTGGTCATGCTGTTGTTGTGCCTGGAGGCCCTGGCCGAGGTCAGAGCTCCCACTGGGCACACTTATCTGCAGAGCTGCAGCCAGATGAAATCCAGCCCAAACGGCTAACTAGCTTGGACAGTGCTGGCGTGGGAGAAAGGAAATATTCCCTATTTACAGAGGGGGCATTTGCAGCACAGAGGTTTTCCCAGGAAAAACATCTTCCCTTCCCTTCCCTTCCCTTCCCTCCC